>NC_092871.1:81144607-81314302 GCF_032062135.1 Pyxicephalus adspersus | reverse complement strand
GTTTTTTTTCATTAAAAAAAGTATATAAGACCTACCCTGAAAATAAGACCTAGTGTGTTTTTGGAAGCCCAAAAAAATATAAGACAGTGTCTTATTTTCGGGGAAACACGGTAGCACGGGTCAGACTGGAGAGAAGGATTGGCAGCATCGCCAATCAGGTCAGGTGTCCTATATGCCCATGCTTTTACAGGAGAAATGGGCAGAGGATAACCTCAATCAATTGCTGCTGTTCCACTGTCCAGTCAACAGTTTAAGGTTGGGAAGATGACACTACTGGATTTCTTGGAGGGGTGCCATATAGGTGGCTATAATGTCTGAAAAGGCTGTTTAACCCCTAGAACTGGATACACAGACAAAAAACTTCAGAGAGATCTCTTTTATGTTAGTTTTAGGCTGTTCGTTCAGTTTTAAATTTTTTAGATTGGCCTCCATTTCTGTACTTTTCTGAAAAGAAGCGATCTACTGGAATGAAATACTTCCTTAACATCAAAATCTACCCAAAAGACAGAATTCTTTCTACTGCTGGATGATACTTTACCAACCAACAATCTCCTTTCTGTAGTGTGTGTGTTGTGCACACTACAGTAGGTACCTCCATTGGCTGAAAATCCCATAACATGAGTTTCTCCTTACAAAATGACATATTTGTCTACATTGTAACAAATGGCTGATCTATTTTATATGTAGGAATAAACTAAGTGAAAGAGCTATCATTCTATTTAAAGAAATAATTTTACTTTGCATGTATCTTGTTAGCACAACTGTTAATAAAATTTTAACTATTATTATTATTATTACTAATATTACACAGCATTTATATAGCACCATCATATTATGCAGCGCTGTACAAAGTCCATAGTCGTGTCACTACTATTCTGATTTTTTATATGCAGGAAGAATTCTTAAAGTCTGTATTTAATTAACTATTAGTCCTTTATTATGTTATAAATATCTGGGTTGTAGCACCATATGTTGATCTACGTGCAAAATGATACTGATGCATGTAAAAGCAAATTCCCCACAGCCCAGATACACAGGAATTTGTACTTCTATGTCAGAGAACATGCACAAGCCATACAGTCGGAGAGGAAATGTATGGATGATGAATTTTTTTATTACTACAGAGAATAAATGAGATGAAGTGTAAGGAACAACATCATGGTCCGAGCAGAAGAGAGATTTTCCCTTTAATGGTAATTGTAGGTTGTTATACAAAGGGAGCACAGGTTGGCAACAGAGGTGTAGGGGTTCTCATAGGCACCATAGCAGTTGGTATAGAATCCAGAGCAAAGGGGAGCCTATACAGTCATACCCAAAACTGGATCAAAATGCCCAACCATGTCCCAGCAGTTATTATGGAATGTAAAGTCAACAGAGGCACAAGGATTCACATAGCCACCATAGCCATTGCTAAAGGATCCAGAGCCAACAGAGGCATAGGGGTCCCCATAGCATCCACAGCAGTTGCAAAAGGATCTGGAACTAACAGAGGAGTAGGGGTTTCTGGCCACCATAGGAAGTTCTATAGGATCCAGAGCCAGCAGGGGTACGGGCATCCTCATAGCCAACATAGAGGTTGCTGTAGGATCCAGAACCAGCAGATGCATATGGGTCCTCACAGCCATCATAGCAGTTCCCATAGGATTTGGAGCCAACAGTACCATATAGGTCCTCATAAACACCATAGTAGTTGCTGTAGGAACCAAACAGAGACATAGGGATCTTCATAGTCACCATGACAGTTGCTGCAGGATCCAGAGGCAACAGATGCATATGGGGTCCTAACAGTCATGGCATTGCCTATAGTATCCAGAGCCAAGGGGAACTCAAACAGATATAACCAAAAATGAATAAAGTAAAGTAGTGATTATTATAACACCAGAGGCCTCTAACCATGACTTTATTCAAGTCATTTGCTGCCATTGCAGATTTTTATTTATGATCTAAAAATATTATGGGAAAATCAAAACAAATTATTAAGTAACCGGAAAGACATGACAAATATTCTTCAATAATACATTTCATAGTCATTTTTCTTCGGGGCTGACATGTTGAACCTTTATTTTTTTCCATTGTTAGGTCATCTTTGTTTTTTATCATACTTTTCCAAGTACTTTGGCAGTATCCTATTTCAAAAATAAGTTCCCAAGGTCAAAGAAAGTCATCTGTTTTATAAAACACTAGAGCAGAGCTGAAAGGCAGGCAAAATTTGTAATGTTTCTGTCTGCTTTCCTGTTCTAAAAATTATTGACAATGAGCTGTAACTGTATGAGAAAGGGCAGGAAATGAGGTGCCCAAGGGTAAGTACCAGGGGGTTTATGTCCACGTTTTGCATTCCTGTAAGTGTATGAGAATCTAAAACCCACAGGTCTCCTAGATTGTAAGCTCTTCAGGGCAGGGTCCTCTCTTCCTGTTTCACTGTCTGTATTAGTCTGTCATTTGCAATCACTATTTAATGTACAGCGCTGCGTAATATGTTGATGCTATATAAATCCTGTTTTTTATTAGTAAAAATAATAATAATAATAATAATAATAAAAAATGCAAGCCAGAAGGTGGTAAAATGCAGGTCAGATGCATTTGTTAACGAATTCCAAAGGATCTTAGAAGCAATTCAAATGGATTCCTTCAACAAAAACCTAACTTAACATATCTGTACAAGCCGCCAGTAAAATGAGCTCACATCTGCATGGCTTTTCCCATCATGGGTAATGCATTGCAAGGTCTCATTGCAGGAACAGCGTTGTCTATATATAACCTTTTCTTCTGATCCCATCTACAAGGTGACATATGGATGACCACAGGGTTTCTGTGTTCACCCTAAATACCAGCACGGAGAACAGTTTTAGCTCATCTGCTGCTAGTACAACTTCCACAGGGCTGCCACCAATGAGGTATGGGGGTGACAAAAGGTACTTCTGTACCAAGCCCTGAACAAAAGTGTTTGACTTTTGGAGAGCTGGAACTCTTAGATATATAGGAGGGGGCCCAGGAAGTTTATCTACGGTAATTTGGGGCCCAGAATTTTCTGAAGGCAGCCCTGAACTTCTCCCATAGGGAGGTGCAAAGTGTGCTGCCACTTTCTTCAGCCAACAAGGACACCATGGGTGCTACAAGTCAGTTTGCCAGGGGCCAAGTAAGTTCTGTATACAAACCCACTGTTTACATCTGTCACTGATGCATCCTATTTATTGATATTCATAAGGTAGTTGACTACTATGGCACGTAGTAAATATGAGCTATAGATAAGACCAACAGGTTTCCTAAATTGGATGTTGTGCCTTAAGACTTAAATCTTCTTTAGGATTAAATACTTAAAAATGTCTTCATTCACTTTATTAAATAAGGCAGAAACAATCTGCAATATTTTCCCTCTTTAATGAATGGAGGATTTTAGGATTTTAATCTGTTCTCCACATTTCAATTTGCAGAAATCCCAGGACGTGCCTATGCAGTTAGGTAATGTATATTTAAACGCTCTGCTGCATATTTTTTTATGGTTATCATGGATACTTACAGTGTCAGTCAGTAAATTCCCGGGGCTCCAAAGGCAATCTGAAATTTGTAAGACTGTCTGGGAAATGTCAGATTTATCAGCAGACCAGCTGCATACATTGCAATGTTTACTGTACTTTTGCGGCACCGCTAGGTACTTAGTACTCCATGGGAATTTTTCTGGTGTCATTAACTTCATCTTATTAAAAAGATCAACTCCGAGTGTTTTTTACTTTTAGTTTTTGTATATAATGGGGAAGGGGTGATTATGAATCAGAGAGCCCCATAGCAAAATTTAGATAGGCCTCAACATTGGTAACAGAGGTGCACATGTAGTGAGGCAAGGTGATGCACACAGTGTAAGCTCCTCAGCCTGAGCAGCACTCCTCAGCCTCCTCATGGAGATCAACAGTGATCTAAGGTTGGTTTTGCAACTGCTGACCTTTAAGTAAAACATAAAAAAAATGATCCCCCACCTAACATTGCTATGATCGACATCTATGCCAAAATCCACTGGGGGTGCATTGGTGTGTGAGTCACACAGTGTGACATCTCTGTGTACTTTTCAAAGTGGAACTTTGAATAGTTTAACTTTAAAAGTAAAATAGTGTGATCCTCTCTTGAGGCTGTGCTGTGGACGCTCTGCTTGAGATCCTATTATCACACTGAACCACCAATAAACTGGGAGATTAAAACAACCTCCAAGTCCAACAACACAAATCAAAATCCACTGGATAACTTAAAAACTGGGATATCATCATATCATCTGTGTACTTACCACCTACAATCCAACGCAATCATACCATTAGTGACTAATTGAATCGTATCAAACAATATACACTAATGAGCTAAAAACATTCCAAGTTCTAATTGTCCTCTATATGCATATATACTAATAAATTTAGTATATGTAATATATAGTATATGTATATATACTAATAAATTTAATGGATATCTTTTTTAGGATTCGCTTGTCAATGACCTTTTGCTGCACCATTTAAATTTCCCAATCTCACAATATCATATCTTTTTTTGTTTTAAACAAACTTACTCAGCATCAGTCGCTCTCTCTGAAATATATACCTATATACCTTTGATCTCAATGGTCCCCTGAGGAAGCCAAAGGGGCAAAACGCGTCGGGACTTGAGATTTTGTGTGGTAAACATATTATGATATCCCAATATATTGTTTAAGTACTCATTTGTACAGTCTGTTCAACTTTGAATCATACAGTAGTGCGGCTGGCCTATGTTGGAAATAGGATTCAATCACTGTGTGAGTAAGTAATACCTTTTTATAAAATAGGATTGCCAGTTAAAGCCTGCTCATTCCTTCACTGTGCCTTTATTGTAGTGTGAGGTTTTTGATTGAGGAGCAGATGGCCAATCTCCCTTTTGCAATAAAATATACTTGCCTGCCTGTTTGCAATTAAGCTCTCCTCGCTCTGGCACCAGCACCACCCTTTTCACCCTGCCTTCCTCTAAGTTTGGATCTATGACCATCTTTATTGCATTTACAGCAAAATGTGTGCATGTGCAGCTCAGGGTACAATCCCAGCATAGGTGGCTGTGAATGAATGAATACATGCACATGGAAGGTAGGTCATTATGGCCTGCCTGAACAAGCAAGATGGCAAGGATCTTGAACCCAGAAGAAGACAAGGGGAAGATGAGCAAGAGGGAGTTTAGAAAAAAAATTACAATCCAGCAGTTATGTTTTTTTTCAGAAGGAATATATTTTACCCTATCTGAAATAACCTGCCTGTTTGCAATACTTTATTTTTAACTTTAGTTCTGCTCTAGGATGCCATTGCATTCAAGTGTCAAATTGCTCACATTGAGCTTATTTTAGGGTTTCTTTTCAAAGGAAAAAAAAATAATGCTGCAGCTTGATGACAGACATCAAAGCATTGCATTAATGTTAACAAGATCAGAAAACAATGCGAAAAACCAGGCGCCAGATATAATTGATTATGCATAGCTAGATAACTTCTGTAAATAAAATAACCCTTTAAACAAGTATGTTATAACAAGTTTCAACCATTTTCAATAAGCAAGCCCCTGTATTTGTAATAAAAACCTACTATGTCTCAGGTTAGTAGTGTCCACCTGTCTGCTACACCTAAACAAAAATATTTGAATTTCAGAGGAAAGAGTATAGTATAATGATTATTTTAGACTATTGAATGTAGGAAATAGAGAGGAAATGAATGTTAGATGTCTGAGTAAAGTTGTGTGATTACTTAAGGAGAGGTATTAAACAACTTATGGCAGCATCTGCTTTGGCAAATTCTCAGTGCCTTTGAATTATAAAGTCCACACATGAAAAAGATCAGCAGCTTGTCCCAAACATTTGCCAATGGGTTTGACTATTTACAAAGCATCTGCTAGTTCAGCCACAAGGCCAAATGTATTTAAATATAGCACTATGGGCTGCCCAATAACATTCAATGGCCAACATTTCTTGAAAGCACAGCAGTTCTTTTAATATTTTATTTATAAAGCACCTACATAATACACAGTGCTGTACAATAAATTGGGGCTTGACAAGAGCAAATGATGACACAGGAGGAGAACAAGACCCATAGAGCTTACCAAGAGATCAGGATCAGCATTTAGAAAAGGTAGGAGTAGAGTTTTGGGGTTGTTTAAATGTTGACTGTAGGAGCAAGCCTCATGGGGCAAGGGATGGAATTCCAAAGAGTGGGGGTATTCTTGGAAAAGTCTTAGAGTCAAGCATGGGAAGGCTGAGTCTGGCACCATTTTGTGTTACATGGGTCAATGACTATATTAACTACAGTAAAAGGGATATCAGAAGAAAGCTGTACACTAACAACCCATGGAAACATTCTAAGGTTACAAAACAAGTGATTGCACCTTAACAACATATTGAAAAATGTTTAAAATTTCCAGCCTTTCTTTTAGTCATGCACAGTTGTACCGACTCCTCTCCTGTACTGAAAACGCTTACTTATTTTTACTGCACACTGTGAGTGTGCATTGGAAGCTGCAGCAATTCAGATAGAGATCACCCAATTTCATGGCTGTAGGACATCCAACATCCTCTAGCTCTTTCCACCCTAGGCATGGACGACTCACCCCTTGCATCAGATTTCTGTTTATTCAATCATAAAGGCTCCACATCACATGTGGACATTATCTTGGGTGGTCTGCATGAAAATACAGTCTGCGTTGGAAAGCCTATTCCTAAGCTATGTACAGCACCTTGATGACCCCTCCTGTTATTAATAAATTACACAGAGCAGAGAGACCTATTTGTGTTGTGACTTTGACGAAAATGGGAAGGTTCTCAAAGATTTTATTAGCATGTTGGAGAAGGAATTCAGGAGGAAGAAACCAGGGAAGATAAACTTCAGCGTTAAGGTATTGCCTGTTGAAGTTTAGTATTGGATCTTGGGAATCTACTTGAGTACAATATATAAGCATAGCATATAAGCATAGATAATCATAAATGCATTTCTCCTTCACGTTCTAAGCCCCCATGGATGTTTGCTCACTTACTAAATCATATTGACATTGACAACATATTTTTAGAAAGTCAGTATTTGCATAGGCAGTTCCTGGGGCATTCTACAAAAGAACTGACTGGCTGGTTGTACCTGCTAGCCCCAAATATTTCCTGACATTTAACACAGGTTCATTTTTCAAGGTTACACTCATTTTAGCTTGAAGTGTCAGCTCAGGCATCATCTCTGAAGCCAGCACAGCTACAAAAGCTAGCAAAGTTTTATTACACTGGGCAATGAAAACAGATGTTTTCTGTAAGGCTCTCTCTAAACAAAGATGTTTCCAGATGTTCCTTCAAGATGGCCTTTCATGAAGCCACAGCTGGACTCCTTTCAATGATTCTTCTGAGCTGGAAGTGTGGGTGGAATGGATGCAACAAGATAAACATTATAAAACATCAACATTAGCACTATGACATTTTTGCAGGAAAAAAGTGAATCTGCCAAGATGTATTTTGGCCACTGTAGCATTTAGTGGAAAACTCTACAAATGTTTGAGGAGCTGTCTGTTGGCAAATCCCCTGTGATGCATTGTGTCAGGAGGAAGCCCCAATCTCATCCAGATTTTACAAACAACTTGAGGGAGAGACGGACATTCCATAGTTACTGCCAGCATGGCATCCTAGGGGAGCCTGTGCAACCAAGGACTTCCTTATAGTATAAATTACATAAAATAACAATAACTTGGAAATATAACGCTGATAGTTGCAGATGACTTGTTGCCAACTTTAATGCCCGGATATGACTGTACCAATTAAAAAAACAACTTAAGTTAATTAATGTAAAAAGTGTTTTTTTTTATAAAATGTATGGAATTTTCATTTTGAGGTTCAACAAAAAATATTTCCCTGTGCACCATTTGCTCGGGTATGTTTCTGACAAATTAAAAGTGAGGAAGCTATTTGGATGGGTAGCAAAATGTTACTGAAACTCATCAGGGCATTGACGTGTTGGACCTTGTGCTTGTGTAATATGAAAAATGTAGCTTGCTTCTTTTAGATGCCTTGCTGAGTCCATGGACGGGAGACTCTAGTATGGGATTTGAAAGCTATTTGACGACAGATGATTTTTCTCCTTCACTTTACAAACACTGATGGATGAACGTTCTCCTACTGAATCATACTGACCCTACAATTGAAGGGTCATTATGCACTTGCCCCATAAAACAAGCAACAGTCTTATGGTAACATAGAAAATGTTTTTTTTTTTTTTATTTATAGCACAACTTCCACTAGTAGAGCCCATGCTATGGCTATGGGACCCAAGTTGTGAAGATGAAAGATGAGAGAGGCTGGGCCATCCAGTCCCATGCCCTCTGTAAAGAAGCAGGCAGAAAAGGTCTTTTACTACTCAATTTCATTGTGGTTTTGGAAAATGAGATGATCTAATACAAAAGATGTGAGTAGTGGAAAACCTCTGTATCAGTGGTAAGTACGTAAACTGTTGAAGCATGACTTATACTGTTGTAGGTCAAGAAGGGGTTAGAAACTTTGCCATCCATGGTTGTTCTTTATTGCTACCTGTGGAACCTACTTTTAGAGGTCTGACATCCACTAAAACCTTCCCTATATCCACACTTCATTTCTGTAGATGCTCACTATTACTGCTGTGTCCTCTGTTTTTTGTAATCTGCCATGGTAATTAGAATGTTGTACAATGACATTTTTTGATGGGCCCATTAAACGTTTTTGCTGTGTGCTTTCTAGTAACTCCTTCATTTTATTGTGTTCAAAAACAATTTCAAATTTAACACATCTGCTATACTAGTAGAAGTTTTTCTTTGTCTTGAACTTCCTGTTTGCATTGACTTAAGGATGAGGGATTAAGTGCTGCAGAGTAAGGGATCAATGCTTAAATGGTAACTACCAGGAGGATACGGATGGATGGGGGGAAGTTAGGGATCAACAACAGACCACTGGCTTTCCATGGGAGATCATCCTTCAAGCTTGTAAAGTTTACATCTGGTGGTGGTGGAGAAGCACAGATGTGAAATTTCCAAAGATTTCAATGACTTGACTCTAGCATGGAATAGGTTGTGTAGATGTAGTGGAGAAGTATTTAATTGATTTAAGTGATAGAAACTTTGAATTTTCTAAACAATGTCTGTATAAGAAGAGATTTCATCCCCTTCAATTTGTTTTAGTGATTACCAAGGTGGTAAAGGACTGGTTGATGGCGGTAAACCATACACATATGTACAATTAACTTCAGATTGACCTAAGCTATGTAGTACGAGAAATAGCCTTAAACATCCAATGGACTCTGGCCTTTGTAGCGCTGGGTCCTAGGTTCGAATCCCAGCCAGGACACTATCTGCATGGAGTTTGCTGGTTCTCCCCGTGTTTGTGTGGGTTTCCTCCGGGTACTCCGGTTTCCTCCCACATCCCAAAAACATGCAGTTAGGTTAATTGTCTTCCCCCTAAATTGACCTTAGACTATAATAATGACATATGACTATAGTAGGGACATTAGATTGTGAGCTCCTTTGAGGGACAGTTAGTGACATGACTATGGACTTTGTACAGTGCTGCTTAATATGATGGCGCTATATAAATACTGTGTAATAATAATGGATTGGTATCCAATCAGTCAAACCTTTGTACTACATAATTATTGCTGGATGAATAATAAAAAGTCTTCACCATTACAGAAAAAGTCCAGTTAAAGGTGATTTATGGCTACTAAGTATTCTAGTGCTATATTAAATATAACCAATATGTGGTATTATTGTCCTACCTTTCACATTTTCCTTCTGTCATTACTTGCCCTGGGTATTTTCTTATAATAAGCTTTAATTCTTTTCACTGTTATGTTATGTAGATTGTAGGTTCCAATTAAGTAAAACAGAATGGTCTCCTCATAATTGAGCGGCAAAGCTTGCAGATCATCCAAGGGCCCATTAGACCGGAAAGCCTTTTTTTTTTAGATAGAGCAGTTTAACATTCCCGTCTCTCACCAGCCACTCACATGTATCATAAACATTCTAGGTCCATAAATCACAGCCTGTTTCTGCCTTTACGATGAGGTAAGCAGCTTTCTAATGGGACCCCAAGCACCATTTGTGCATGTCTGAAGTTTTAGCTGATTGAAAGAATCTACACAAAGATATTTTTTCCTTGGCTGGAAATAGACAGCTCTCCTCAAGGGGCCCAATGGGAACTAACTTAGTACAATACAGTTCTGGCAATGTACATATGCCTGGAAATTTTTTGTCTTTTACTTGGAATTGTTTAAGGTTCCAGTGCAGCCCATCTGCACAAAGATAGACTGGCAAGTGTGAGGGCTCAACTACAGTAATAAGTGGTGGTGCATTAAGCAAATGCTTTGGAACTCCTTGCAAGTGCTACCCCAACCCTGGGTTGCACCTAAGCCAAGCTAGGGTTGAAGTAGTTCTTGTAGGGAGTGACAGTTGAGGGTTAATGTATGCACTGTTATGCACCAGCACAAATCTGTGTAATTCAGCTCTTAATGTACCCTTCTAAAAGGAATGCTTCTATTGTAGCATTACCCATGATTTGCAGTCTATGTAAAAGTTTTTTTTATAGTTTTTTCTAAACAACTGAACTGTAAGTGGTTTAGATATGTATATACAGATGCCCTTTCCTCTAGTATTAAAGGAGAACATTTCAAAGGGAGGCACTTGTGGAAAGAGTGACTAAAGGGTACCTATGCAAGACCAGTTACTTGGTCAACATTCATAAGGGAGCCATGTCTAATTCTATATACATAAAATAGGCTCCACCACCCAGCTGGCCAACATTTAGTAAAAATAGGCTCCCAATGCTACGTACCCACTAGATAATTATCACTAGAAACAATCATTAGCAAGCAAACAAATATGGTGAATAGTAGAAAGTGATTCTTTGGAAAGGAGAGGGATGGAGGACTGGTGGGCGTCCTACTATATCCTCCTCAGAGGAAAAAGCAATGGCCATTAGCTGCCCAGGATGAACATATGTGATCTGAAAATCCAAATACTGTACATAGCTAAAGCCTTAAATTGGCAGTCATGAATATCCAATCGATTATCAGAAAACGTAAAGGTTTTTACATTACCTCCTCTCCCTTACTATAATGAGAAGTATGAGACATTTTGCATTCCAACACACAAGCTGCAATACTTGTCTAGCCACCTCATAGGGTATATTTAAACTATTATTGCAATGTTTTGGCTTGGTTAGTTCATTTGTCTGAATTTCACACAGTGATGGTGAGGTCCATAATATAAACAGCAGAAAGTCGCTTGCCTTTAAAGCATAGCATCCTTAGGAAATCTGTCTGATGTGAAAGAAGTCTGGAATAATGATTAAACCACTGTTATGGTTTGTGTATACTGCATTCAGAGAGCAATCAGTAGTGGACATCTGCGGTTTGTATTAATAATTCTATAGTAGACACCTACATAGACACAGTTGCATACAAAGTGGATCTAGCCATGTATGTATAGGTATTGGAAAGAACTGGAGAAGGTTGAAGTGAGCTGCTAAAGGTGCCCATATTGACTCCATCCATCCTTTTGTTTGCAATGTAATTTGTGACCAGAGGGACAGCAGTAAAAAACTGACCATGGATCTAACCTATACCACCTACCTGTGTCCCTTACTTGCTGCAATGTTGAGGAAGTGAGGGAAAATTTTCCCAACAGCAAAACAGATATCAATTTATTTAAAAAGAGGTCCTAACCCTTCTTTACCACTCCTGAAAAAGTTTAGGTTCCATTTCACCATTGCTTGAGCCTGAAATTTATTATTAAACTGTATGGTCACAGTTATGATAAATCCAAGTCATTGTATAGGTAATATAGGTTGTAGTAAGGCATGTTCATCTGCACTTGTTCTTGTAATATTGAAGACATTTCACAGCCTTCGAGCTGCTTCATCATGAAGAAGATTGTAAGGCTGTAAAATGTCTTCACCATTACAAGAACAAGTCCAGTTGAATGTGACTAAGTACTACTAGATGTACGCTCACTGGAGTTTGCAATCAGATGAAGTCAGTTTTAGATCAGTTTGCTTATGGTTCTCCGAGTCAATGTAATTGGTTGATAAACACATGGTATACACATGTTAGATACATATCAAACACCAATGTGCAATAGCCCTGCACATAGACTGGTGAGATCTAACAAACTATACCTGTAATACTACTGCTACAAGTCCAAGGACACTTGACTATCACATCTATATAAACTTACTACTGAACATCTTATTCCCATACAATAGTCAGTTTTTGGGGGCTGTCAACCCTCCAAGGCAGCCTTTACTCCTCTGGGAAGATTTTCCACAGAATATGGGCATATGTCAAGTTTACAACTGGCAATAGAATTTAACTCATAGGTGTTGAGCCTTTGGGCTATGAGCAGGATGTTCCTTCAAACCAAACCTATTCATTCATGTAATTCATGAAGTTGGCTTTGTACACAAGAGTACAGCCAAACTGGAACAGAGAGGGACATTTAATCCATGGTAATATAAAATTAGATAACAGCAGTTGTCTTAAATGTCTTGTAGAGTAGAACTATTAATAACTTTATGTGATGAACTGATGAATGTCAAATGCTGTGAGATTATTGGTTTTGTAAACGGTACAACCTCATGACACCCCATTGTGTCCACAAAGACTTCTAATGTATTTCTACAAAAATCTACATCACGCTAATTTCCAGATGGAATTTTCTAGTCTTATATGTTTACAGATATCTTGTGGAGTCAGTAGAGCTCTACAGGTTTACACCTATTCAAAGTCAATATCTGGCTTCCATGCATTCCAACCTGGAACATGTATTCAGATTTGAAGGTCAGAACTGGTAATATGCATTTTATAAAAAATTTTATGCATTCCTTAAAAAACTAATAAAGTGATTATATGAGCATGACTGTTGGCCAATTAACATCTTCTAGCACTGCTTTTTAATATTATAGAAATGCATAATTTTGCTTCCAGATTGAAATATATTTCAGGAAACAGGTAATGAGGTTTAAAGATACTTTCTATAAACATTCCAAGTGGGATAATGGGTTTCCAAGACAGGACCTCAATCACCAAGGTCAACCAGATTTGGTGGCCCTGAAGGTAAACCTGTGTGGCCTAGATGTATCCTATTGGCAGGGTGCAAAACAAACAACTCCCACCAGCAACATGTTTAACACTTTTTGAAAATGAAAGCTGGTTTAAGGTTCTGATTCTTCTCATTATTTAAACATCCACATCTAAATGTAACTTACCCAAATCTGAGCACTGGACAACACGCAAGTGGCACTGACACCCAAAGGGACATAAGTCCATGGGAGGGCCGAAAGGTGGAAGAGCTGTGGGTCGTTTCTGGCCTGAAGTAACAGTAGTGAAACCTGAGCCTTCCTCATTGGCCTCATCTCTCATCATTGTTAGCCCATCATCCATGGAAAAGTCCCAGAATCCTTTCTGCTCAAAAGGCAGGGCATTGCAGAGGATCACAGAGGTGCATATAAGAAGAAGGGCCTTCATTGTTTCCAGAGATTGCCTAAAGTATAAGAAAATGAGTGGTCAATTTTGTTTGTATGGTAATAGAATACAGGTACACCTCACAACTGACATTATTATTACTAATAAACATAAACATTTAAATAGAACCGACATATTATTCATCGCTTTACAAAGCCACTACAACTGTCACAAGGTGTCCCTCAATGAGATCACAATCTACAATACCAATTATTTAATACTATCTGATTACCTGGTTGTTCCCAAAGTATATATTTTTTTTTTTTTTGCAATCTTATATTATACAGGAAAATGAATCAAATAAAGCTATAGTGATTTTCTTGTCTACGGTGTTGTTTCATTTTTTTACCTTTGATTGTACTCGGCCAATAACCTTACATTTTCTCGAAGGTATTATTACAGGGCAGAAATTTGTAAGAGTCCAAAAAAACTTATGTAAAAATATAGGCAAAAGGCACACTGTCACTGAGCAATACACACATACACACAAACATCCAAATATAGCTCTGACATATAGCACAGCACTGTACAAAGATCAGTCGGTGCACTCACATGAGTCTCAGTCATATGTATAGCAAGTTTGGTTGAAAACACACACATACACACACACATACATACATACATACACATACATACATACACACACACACACACATACATACATATACATACACACACACATACATACACACACACACACATACACACACACATACATACATACATACACACACACACATACACATCAAATTTTATAAATATAGATTTAAGGTACAGTGCTTCCATGACATTTGGAAAGAGCATTCTTGGCTTACTAGGAAATCTCAGGAGAAACTGATTACTTGTAGAATGTCCCTTTCTAAATATAGCACCATATAAGTCAGTATGAATGAAAGAAACCAGGGGGATTAGAATATATCAAATATATATTGAGCAATATAAAAGGGAACAGCGAACCACTCTCAGTTTGTTTTTCATTTCCTTCACATCATGTTTTTTTTCTCCCACTCCCTGTTGTATGTCCAGCATATTTTTATGCCTTTTACCACAGGCAACAACTAAACACAAAAATGAATTACATATATATCTATGAGAAAATGGCTAAAAGAATATATATGAGAGCCCAAAAAGTGTTTGTTCTTATTGGAGGTAGTACCTTTGTTGCCAGCCTTATGTACCTAGAATGTAAAAATCTGAAGAAAAACAATAACTTCACGTCTACAGAGCTCAACTCAAGTGATTGTATTCCAGCAACATAGATTTTCATCTAGACAGAGCTTGACTATGTTGTGAAAAGAGTACATTTGTGAAGCATATAATAAAAACTCAAAAAATTATTGGGATGAAAATAAAGTTGGTTGTTGGATTGGGTGGTTGTATGAAAGGCCCTAAATAAAACTGCTAAGTATCCACAGTTAAAGTAGCTAAGACTCTGGAACCACAAAGGAAAGCACCCGAGCAGTGGGAGCTTCAATCCCCCAGTTTGGAACTTTGTTATAGTTTGTTGCTTGGAAGCTTATATATAAAATAAATATTGCGATAATATATATGGTATATAATTGTATAAATAATGATGTGTTCATAATGAAAAAATTGCATTAATTTGTGTCTTTTATATCTGCCTGGAGTCCCTCTTTAACAGGTGGTTTTGCATCAAAGGTCTTTCTAACCCAGGCTTGACAACTGGGTACAAACCCCTGCGAAGAAGTACAGTACATTTTCTATTTTCAGAAATTTAACTGAAGGAAAATGTGCCCAAACATTGTGGTGTGACTCTTGTTTGAAATGACCATTCTGTGTTTCAGAGTCTGTCTAAAATAGAAGCAAAATTACAGCTTGCGACCAGCTGCTGCCTGACAATTACAAGAACAAAACAGCTAAAGTACCGCTACATATTGAGCGGAATAATTCAGTTCTCCCGGAGCTGGAGCTGTCATTTACAGAGACTTGCCTGGTTATAAAGTAATTAGGACTGACCGATTAAAGACATGGAGGTGTATGGACTTGAAAAAGAAAACCAAAGAAAGCCGTAAAATGGAAGATAAAGACCAAAAAATTAAGATAAAGACAAAAAAAGAAAAATAGGAATAAAAACTTTTTTTATAGTAAATTCCTATTACCCAATTAGATACTTTTTATATTATGTCTTCTAGAAAAGAATCTAACATGTTTTCGAAGCCCTCTATACTGATAGAGGATTATTCTTCCCATTGACCACCAAATTAGTTGGCGTTCTTTCTATTAACCACAAATTGAAAATTGATATTTTACCCCCTGACCATCATTGAACATTCTTCTCTCTGACCATTATTATAACAGGCCTTTTTTTCTTACAGGTCAACAATGTAAAAATAATTTTTCTCACTGACTATCTATGTAAGGAACACTCTTTCCACAGACCACCAATGTGGGCTACTAAAAAAAAAAACAGTTTTCACACTTGTGACTACTATAGGAGATATTATTTCCTCTGACCACCACTGTAAAGAGCATTGTTTTAATTGACCACCAACATAATCAACATTGTTGCCTTGGACCACCAATGTAAGAAGCATTGTTCCCTTTGACCACCAATGTAATGAGCATTGTTCCAATGGACCACCAATGTAAGGAGTGGACCACCAATGTAAGGAGTGTTGTTCCCATGCACCACCAATGTAATGAGCATTGTTCCAATGGACCACCAATGTAAGGAGTGTTGTTCCCATGGACCACCAATGTAAGGATTGTTGTTCCCATGCACCACCAATGTAATGAGCATTGTTCCCATGGACCACCAACGTAAGGAGTGTTGTTCCCATGGACCACCAATGTAAGGAGTGTTGTTCCCATGCACCACCAATTTAATGAGCATTGTTCCCTTGGACCACCAATGTAAGGAACGTTGTTCCCTTTGACCATCAATGTAAAGAGAATTGTTCCCTTTGATCACTAACGTAAAAAGCATTGTTTTCTCGACCAATGACTACCAATATATGAAGCACTGCTTCATCTGACATTCATTATAAGGAGCATTCTTCTTTTTGACCACAAATTGAAGGAGCATTCTTATCACTGTAAGAAGCATTCTTTTCTTTGACCACCAATGTAAGGAGTTGTTTCCACTTTAAAGACCATTCCTCCCACTAATCATCAATTTATTGGTAAACACCATTAATCACAGTTTCAGGCCCGTTCTCAGTAATCGCCAATGTAAACAGACCCTTTTCCACTGACCAGATTTTTTTGCATTTTCTGGCCATTATCAATATTTACTTCTATTCATATAAGTGCCATAATGCATTTTTTAAATGGCTTATGAATTACTCACAAGATTCAAAGGATTTAGGGTACAGTTTTGAGCAGCAAAACCCAGCCAGGGCCATGGTAGATCTGAAGGAGGTACAATGGTGGATAACTAAATGAAACCTATGGGAGACCTAAATGAAGGTGGCTCAGAGGTTAGCACTCTGGCCTTTGCAGCTCTAGGTCCTAGGTTCAAATCCCAGCCAGGTCACTATCTGCATGGAGTTTGCAGGTTCTCCCTGTGTCTCCGTGGGTTTTCTCTGGGTACTCCGGTTTCCTCCCAAATACATGCAATTATCATCCCCCCCTCAAATTCCAAATCCCCCCCTGACATATATCTAACTGTTATAACACTGTTATTCGGCCCTCCCCTCAGGCACGTTGTCTTGGTGTCACCTTTGACTCGGCCCTCTCAATTTAATGTACAGCGCTGCGTAATATGTTGGCGCTATATAAATCCTGTTTATTAATAATAATAATAATAATAATAATAATTAGGTTAATTGGCTTCCCTCTAAAAAACATTGACCTTAGACTACATTAACCACATATGACTATAGTAGGGACATAGATTGTGAGCTCCTTTGAGGGACAGTTAGTGACATGACTATGGACTTTGTACAGTGCTGTGTAATATGATGGTGCTATATAAATACTGTGTAATAATAAATGAAGGTTTGCAAAACTGGCTTGCCTACTTTGAGGAAAAATATGTGTTTAAAAATGCTATAACTAATAGTAAAAATAAACTAAAGTCAATATAAAGTTTTGGCAGGTGACTTTTTCCAAGAATCATATAACCTGGCATCGGATGTGTATGGAGAAAAAAATATTTTGGTATATGAAAGGGGTTAGTTTCAGTTCCACATGTGGAAGTAATGGCAAAATCAATAACTGATTCCAGAAAAAAATTCTGCTGTGGTTTCTACAAATATATTTACTATATTTTGAAAATATGTGAAGCCTGAAGAATGGATTGGACTGTCCTTGGTGCTGGCCGGGAATACTCCAGGCTTGTGGGCACTTTATCATGCTGCCATTGGGCCTGACGTATTAGAAATCCTCAAGACTAGAGAAGATAGGCTATCATGGAAGAACCTGGGTGATCCAAAAATACCAGTTTACAATTTTTGAGGCTCAGGTAAATTTGAATTTACCACATATTCTGAGATTATTGGGGTGATCAAGTAGATGAACAGAGTGGAAGGCAAACATGCAGAAGGTACATACGGGAACCAAATTGTGCCTGCCATATAGTGACCTGGGTATTTAGTCAAATGACTGCTTTTACAAATAAACCATACATCATTCCTGGTTCCTGGTGGCTAAGTGGAATGGTGGATGGGCAAAAGAAAGGCAGGGTGGTAAAGGAACATGTTGCACAGGCAAAGCACAAGTTCACTTCATATTTAAAAAAAACAAGAAGCTCTAAACAAATCCCATTTTTGGCCACCCAAGAGAATTTGAATTTCAGTAAGTTGGTAAATACATTGAAAGTAACTAACACAGACAGGGAGCTACTATGCTCATAATCACTTGTAGTTGGCCACCACTAGTACCTAATATATGTTCCAGGAGATGCACGTGCTATTGTTAGACGAGGTCTAGATTTAGGTGTGTGGGAGATACTGCATGGTTCAAATCACTAAGCCCCACCAATATGCTTGGCCTTGGCTCAGAAAAGCAGCTATTTTGTTCATCTTTGTTTGCATCACCTTGAAGAACAGCTGTAAATATTACCTTTGGTTTTATAGGATTGTTGAAAAGAATACAGCACGTGTTGTGCTTTGTATGTAGAGTTTCTATTTTGTCTTGTGTTTTATATGTAGACAAGTCGTGCACAGTCAGAGTGTCTAGTAGCCTTACACCAAGAAAGTTCCTTTGCTAAAGTTATCAAAGTATGCACAAACCTATCCAGACTAGCGTGTAAATGTTTGCGGTACATGTTTTGCCTTATGCAAGGCTGCCTTAGACACTTCCCTATGGTTAATAAGTTCCATACATCAGAAAGTCCTTTGAAGACCCATCACCCATCCATATGGGACCATTTCCATGCATCAAGCTCCTCAGGCATGCAAAGATAAGAGTAGTGCAATTTCTAGAGAAAGCCAGATCTCGGGACTGTGAATTTTGCCCAGCCTTGGCAATGTTGGGTGGAAAGGTAAGACTAACACATGATGAGTAGGGTCTCTGAGAAAGGACTTGGGAACAAGTGAGAATAGTGAACTATCAATGTTCAAAGAGAATATCACCATTACATCAGCCTGCAACAATGCCTTTAAGTCTAGGCCCATTCTAATGGGCCAGCTTCTAACCAGCACATGGAAACTTGTATGACATGCTTGGGTTCCTTTATTTATTCCATTAAATATAAACCCATACACCCCCACCCCTCTTTGTTAGCAGGAAACCATATCTAACTTTAAACAGACCAGCCAACATATTTTCCTTTCCTTTTGTGTTACTTAGCATAATTGTCCAAGCCCACAGTAATTATCTGAAATAATGAGCATTTTTATCTGTCTGATAATGGTCTGTTTTCTTTATTTTTTTGGCATGCTGGTAATTAATGCTTTGCTTTTTGAACTGGTGACTTGTTTTCCATAACTCTCATAATCAGTCTGATTTAAAAAATATTTTTTACTGTGTGACTACAAACAAAATAGCCAAAATTCAATAGAAATAAAAATGTGTCATCATGTATAGTGAATTTATAGTAAAGAATTTATAGTGACTCTCTAAACAAGGACAAAAATATAAAATACAAATGACCTCTTCCCCCATCTCCATGGTTGCCCTGCAGCCCCATCCCCTAGCCCTATGTGCCCCCTTAGCAGTTTTAGCTCTATGCCCTCTCTCAGTAGCCCTCCTACCACAGCTCTATGCCTCCACTGCAGCCAGCTTCCCTCAGCTCTTTTGCCTCCCTGCAGCCCTCTTTACCCCATCTCCATGGCCTCCCTGCGGCCCTCTTTCTTTAACTTCATGGCCTCTCTGCTACCCTTTCCCCCATCTCCAGGGTCCCCCTGCAGATCTCCCTACTCAGCTCTACCGCCCCCCCCGCAGCCCTCTACCCCATCTCTGTGGTCTCCCAGCAGCCCTCTACCCCATCGCTACGGCCTCCCTGCAGCCCTCTACCCCATCTCTACGGCCTCCCCCCAGCCTTCTACCCCATCTCTATGGCCTCACCACAGCCCTCTACTCCATTTCTATGGCCTCCCCGCAGCCTTCTACCCCATCGCTACGGCCTCCCCGGAGCCCTCTACCCCATCGCTACGGCCTCCCTGCAGCCCTCTACCCCATCTCTATGGTCTCACCACAGCCCTCTACCCCATCTCTATGGCCTCCCCGCAGCCCTCCTTTCTTAGCTCTATTTACCCCCTCCCCTCAGCAGCGGTAAAGACTGTGGCCCACCTCCCCTAGATTTTCATAGGTCTATGAGCCGGAAAACAAGAGCTATGTCAGTCAATAAGTACAGCTAATATTAGAGCAGAGGTGGTCCGATGACAAGCCTCAATAAATCCATTCCCTCCCAAGCCCCATTCCTAGTATCTGCAGTGTTCAATGACAACGTCTGCACATAACTATATAAATCCTGTTTATTATTATTATTATTTATAATAATAATAATATTAATAATAACCTACTACCAAGACATTAGCCACCCTTTTCTGTCCCCATCCTGCCTTGCTCTCACTGACTTTCCAAATTTAAAGGTATAGGGGAACACGTGATCTACCCCATTATCGTAAGCATTCACTCATCGAGCCTTAACCTGGTTGTGTAGGTGATTATAAGTCAAAGTCATTATGCAAAACATGTAACCAAAATAAGTTTATCTAATAATATAATTGACAGATCACTATATATTACGATATTAAATTAAATTATTTCTGATTGGCTTCCTATGTGATTTTGCACATCCCTAGGTATGTCCTATAAGTAGTACTGTCCTGATTTTACTGTTCTGTGCAATCCCTTAAAATGATGCTTCATCCCAGTGTACTTGAACACGGCTGGATAATGCTTGCAAATGGTTAAAAAACATCAGATGTGCCTGCAGCAGGAACATTTTCTCAGGCCTTACCTCATGTGTTATTCTAGGCAGGCTATGTAGAGGAGAGCTGGACATGAACTGTGTGTATTTGGATGGGGGGGTCTTAGCACTCCTCTTTAGGAAGGGGAAAGATAAACACACACTCAGTGCCTTCTTTGCCTCATTTATTAAAGTTTCCCAAAGCAGAGTATTCTGTGTTGCCTATGGTAGCCATTTCTTTAAAACAGTAACATACAAATGGATAGCAAGACATGGATTGCCATAATGATAAACAAATATATATCAAGACATAAATAGATACATCATTCATTACTAAGTATTAGTAACACCAACACCAGGGGAACAATTTTGAACAACTTTTTTGTTGACTTCAATTTTTTAGCTTATTTACATTAAAATAGGTATGCCGATTCTGAAAGTGCAGTTAGTTTTCTTCTATCACGTCGGGTTTTTTCTCTACCCCTTATATTAATGCGATTACTGTAACGTGGATTTATATAGGCTATTCATTTACACGCAGGACAATGTGGTCAGAGGTTGTGCGCTGCTCTACCTAGTGAATAGCAAAATGTATTTTTCTACTTACACACGTATTTCCTTTCTTTCAGATCATGTCTGGCTCTGCTGTTTCTCGTAAATGCTGAACAACCCTGATTCATTTTGTTATATCTGTGGCAGTTTCACCATTCCCAGTCAAAGGGAGAACATCAGCACATTTGTAGAGCAAGCCTATTTGGCATATTTCAAAGTTAAACTTGGTGCAAACAGTGTGTTGAGGGTTTTCAGATGTGGACAAAGGGAACACGTGATAAGATGCCATTTGGGTTACTTATGGTTTGGCGAGAGCCAGGAGATCATTTCAGTGACTGTTACTTTAGTATAGTGAAAACTTCAGGATATAACAAGAAAAATAAATGTAACATAGAGTATCCTAGTCTACCATCGGCTATACGCCCAGTGGCTCATTCAGATGAAATCCCGGTGCGGGTTTTCGTTACACTACCCTCTCCTGAAGAACATGATTATGGTGATGAACGAGGTGACAACAATGATGAAGAGTTTGAAATTGAAGAGGACTCTGTTTGTAAGGGATTTGATCAGCATGAGTTGAGTGATTTGGCATGCGATTTGGGACTATCGAAGAAGACTTCAGAACTCCTAGCATCAGAACTGCTTGAGAAAAACTTACTTAGAAATAGAACAAAGGTATCGTATTTTTGAACCAGAGAAATTGCATTCTGCAGTACTTTATAACATACTTGGTTTAATGGAGGAATTGGGAATTCCAATCTATAACTCAACTGAATGGCGACTATTCATCCATAGCTCAAAACTGAGCTTAATGTGTGTCCTCCTTCACAATGGCAATCTATTTGGGTCAGTCCCAATTGGCCATTCAGTTTGTGAAGAATATGCAGACATAGAGGGTCATTGAGCTGTTGCAATATCACCAACAAAATTGGGTCATCTGTATTGACCTTTAAATGGTAAGCTTCCTTCTTGGTCAGTAATGCGGATACACCAAGTATTCCTGTTATCTGTGCATGTGGGACAGCAGAGCTGGTGAGAGGCATTGGGTGGAAAGGAAATGGCTTCCACGATCTGAAAACCAGGTGATCCAAACATTCTACATGAGCCACTTGTTGACCTCTGCACATGAAACTGGGTCTGATGAAGCAGTTCGTTAAAGCCTTGCCAACTGAAGGAGACTGTTTCAAGTGCCTCATTTTGGCATTTCCTGGCTGATGGTCCACAGATTTAGCAGTTCATCAAAGATGAACATTTCATCAGGACAATGTCAGAAGTTCAAATGATTGCTTGGTTATCATTCAAAGCCATTGTCAAGGACTTTCTTGGAAACACACAACCAAATAATTACATAGAAATTGTCCAGAAACTCTTGAAGAGCTACAAAATGCTTGATTGCAATATGAGCATCAAGGTGCATTTTCAAACTTCAAGGTGCCATCTTTCTAACTTCCCGTAAAACCTTGGTGCAGTCAGTGATGAGCAAGGTGAACGATTCCACCAAGATCTGAAGGTCATGGAAGGACGGTATCAGGGTAGATGGAATGTACAAAGGATGGCTGACTATTGTTGGAGCATCCGACGGGATTGTCCTAACACTGAACACTCCAGGAATAGCTATAAGCGTAAATGTTTACCTTAACCACTTACCCAATTATTTTCAAATGTTTTACTGATAAAAAGGCATAAAGTAACAATAAATTGTTGTATGAACAAAAGAAATTTAAATAAACAGTACATTCACGTTATTGTTTAAATTTTTTTTTTCACTGTATGTAAAATTTGTTTGCTTTTTTGACAAAAATGGAGGGTACCCTGTATCGTAAAACCTGGATGTATGTACTAGATGTATTAGCAAGAAACTGGGGTCATTTCTGGATTCACAAATTAGTAAAAAACAAGTGTAAGATCTAACTCAACAAAAAATGTATTCCCCAGTGTAATAAAGAAGTGAAATTGGATATTGGAAAAATAACTATCAAGCAAAAACATAGTATATTAAACAGTAGCATTTATTGTACCATAAAGGATTATGAAAATAGGTATAGTAATTTCCATTAAAATCCTAATTGTAAAGTGTCCTGTGGTGATTGTGTATTGATGGATATGAAAATAGGAAACACAAAAAAGACTGGGTTTTAGATGGCAAATGTCAAGGTTGAATTAGGCATATCAACTTGTATGCCGTTTAAGATATGAAAACAGTACAATTGTTGTTCAATACATAAAAAAGTGAAAATTAAAAAATTAAAGAAAGAAAATTAAAGAAATAGTGTAAAATTAAGAAATTAGGCTTTCCCATGAAAGTAATCATGGGGAGATGCCTGTTTTACTAGACATAGACTGCCTACACAGATGGTATAGAGGTAGGGATGGTAACCATATCAACCCCAACGTATTTAGCCGGTGGGCTTCTTCAGGGGATACCAGAGTCTGTTAGGACAACTGTAAAGTGGAATACACTAATAAATTTCAACAACCATATAAATCTAATCCAAAGATATGATTCATTGGTCTAAACGAGCAAAGATAATGGAACAGATAGATGTATGTTGCCTAAGATATGTAGTAAAATTTAAGGATAAGTTTCAACACGTGTAGATAATGGATAGTGCATATAGTATTCATAAACATAATTCAAACATTCATCATAACAAAAGTAGTTAAACTACTTGTTAAATGAAAATAGGTACCTGATTGTGTGAAAATGGTAGGTTACTATGGTAGGCATTAGTATTTTCGGTGTAGTAATACATACATAATACTAAGCTATTCCAGAAAGAGTTCATGTTGATCAGTAAATGAAGGGTTGCATATGATGAGAGAGATCAATTGATGGATATAGGTCTCAGAGAGAAAAAAATATATATAAAAAAATACCTATCCAGGACTTATTGGGTAGCCGTAACGATTTCTTGAGGTTTGAGAATTTTCCTTAAAACTGCAAATACTCTAACAAAAAAGTTCTAAAGAGAAAATATGACCTTGTTTAATAATTTAGGATTATCATACATAAACTTAGTTAATTATTCTGTTGAGCAGGGGGGAAAAACATTTTTAGTAAAGAAAAACAAATAATTACAATTTATATATGGTAGCCAATTATTGGAATCATTACTGAATTGCATGAGGCTAGTCCAGATAAATTTCATGATTTTTGTGAATTTTTAAGCATAAAACACAATTCAAGGATAAACACATGAATGCATCGACTTACCATGTTGAGTGCAGTTGACAAAGAGACAATTTAAGAAGACAATATATGAGCACATATATTCTATTACCTCAGGTAGAATACCAACACCAGTGAGCCTCCATTTTGGCATGGAACATAATTATAATCCCAATGTTCTAAGCTCCCAATGTGCTAAGCTTTGCCTACCAAATGCCAGAGGTGCTGACATTGATGATAGACTTCTCCGCTGCGAGTCAAACTGGATATTTAACCTTCAAGCAACTAAAAAACATGACTCAATAATGTCCTCAGCTTTAAACTTTTTCCACTTCATCCTATTCTTTCTAGCAATTATCCACTGATTTATTTTTTCCTCTAGAATAAGCTTTTTCCCATCAAGGAATCACATAATTTATATCAGTTAATACACAAACTTTTTCCATCCATCTGATACTGTCAGTCCATTCATCTGCCTGTCAATCTGTAAAACCCATTGTGACCCCTGGGCCAAAAAGTTTGCCCACCCCTGCTCTAGGAGAACGATTGCTTAGAATCTTGGTTGAGAATAGCTGATCATGTTGGTAAACACATCATTTGTCCTATTAAATAAGCTCTTATGTCCCTTGTTGGGTGGGCTGAACCATTTTTTCCACCCCATACAGACTAAAACATTTCTAGATGTCTAAATGGGTTACATGACATGATCTGCAGTTGATGTAACACTTGATTATCTAAAATGATTCCATTTTGCTCTGCAGTGGGTGAAACAATCTAAGAGACCCCTGCACATATGGTTTCTCTTTATGCTCTGCTTTGCTTATTACAAAATTCCCACAACATGGTTTCTCTCAATTCCAGAGCCAAGACCCCAAAACGGGACTGATTTTATTTAATCTGTTACATTCTTGGCGTTGTGAGAGTCAAGTCAGCTCTATAAGGGGGCCTTGAGCTATCTCGCCCTGTACTAATCCTGGTTTAATATTGCTGTATTGTGCTGTGTACTCTATAGAGGGACACATGAACCAATATAAAAGTGTTTATTTGGCTATGTGTACAAGCAGCTGCTTTTGTTTAGTAACCTGAGCAGATGCTGAAGAATTTTTGCCACCATGAAAGCAAGACATGGGTTAAGTAGCAGCTGGACTTTTAAAATGACTTCTTGTCCCCCAAGATAAATGATATCCTGTTTATAACCTCCATTCTTTTCCATTTTACTGGAAACAGGAATGACAACTCATTTTCTCTTGTTAAGAAAAGTCTTTAAAATAATGCCACAAGCATAACGAACTAGTCACTAGGAGGACAAACTGTTCCAGGCATGAATGAAGTCATCTCTCAGATTTTGAATTGAACCCTTCTTGAATGCTGGGCCTCCCTGACACTCAATGTTCCAACACTTCGGGATGATCGCCGTAACGATAAGGTTGCATCCCACCACATTGATAAACATCATTCAATAAACTTTTTTGTTTAAAACCAAATGTTTCCACCAGTCTCTTCTTCTTTGATGCATACTTTTCAACCAAACAGTTTAGTTGAAGGTCATCAGCCTTATGATGATGCCCTTTGAAAGAGCAAAGAGCAAAAAGATAACTGTGGGGTTGTATGTATTTGTTGAACAATAATCCCTATTGAAAGCTGTGCCAGAGAAGGTGGGCTGAGAATTGGGCATGACAGAAGGTTTTGGGGGACTAATATGCTAACAATTAAGTGCCTGAAATATATACCTGTAGTAGATCGCCTTGTTCTACCTAGTGATAGAATAAAACTAGTCACAAATAAATATTTACCTATACATAGCAGACAAAATGACTAGTACATTTTTTTTATTTAAACATTGCATCTGCATCGATTTACATCTCTTGGAATTATGTGGTACAGAACGTTATGCAATGTCCTGTGCATGGGTGGACAAAGAGAGGTGCAAAGTTTGCCACTACACAAGACCCCTGGAACCCTCCAGAGCCAACAGGGACCTCAGATCAGTTTGGCAGAGTTACCCCAAGCCAGTTGAGCAAAGGGACTAACCGTTGACTAAAAATGGCACTACCAGTTATACATGCATGCATGATCAACACCTGACAAACACCAAACCAAACCTGACGTCCCATATCTCTGCTTCACATAGGCCGTTCACTTGGTTTTGTAGTTTTATAGTACAAATTATGGGAAAAAAAATTAGCTAACGGGATTTAAGAATTGTTAAAAAGTCTTTGCAAGTGTGGACACTCATTCAGCTTTTGGTGATGATGACCTCTTCATCTCAAGCTGTTTTCACTCTTTAGATTCCTCTAGATTTGCTTTATTTTAACACTTCCTCCCTGTAGGGAGTGTTAACAAAAAATTCTGGTCGCCTCTAGCAACCAATACATGGTCCATTTTTATTCTGCACTACAAAAAAGGAAGTTTAAAAACTGATGGGTTCCTATTGAAGGTCATCAGGTTGATCACTTGAGGTTACTAGAACTTGCAGAATTTCTTTAACCTAAAACTCAATAAGGTCATATTGACAGGGGTTGTTGTGTTTGGAAAGAACCTCAAATGCAGCCAGTGATTTCAACTAAGAAGTAGTGCCTGTAGAACTGTGCAATACTAAAAGGAAAACCAGATGGCAGATTTAATGCATATGGACCCATGGTGGGGATTTCACTTTCTGTATGGTCACCTAGGTAGGAGCATAGACTAAATCATTAAACCATGAACACCCCTAGTAAAGAAAACTTGACTGAAGATCTATCCATCCTCTATGACACAAATATTTTTAAAAAGTTTTAGTTAGATTTTACAATCAATTTATTTCTAAAACTCATTTTATGGCACTGATGCTTTTTCCACAGTAATGCAAAGAACATTAAACCATACACATTTGTCCTCAGCAATGATGGAACTCACAATCTAATCTTCTCACCACAGTCACACAGAAGAGCCATTTTGGGAGCAAGCCAGTGTGGTGTTGTATTGTGGGAGGAAACGCAAAGGAAAACCACCCAACATGAACAAACCCAGCAAGCCCAATCTCATTGACTGTTAGCAAACCCAGGAATATTGCACAGCAAGACAACAGTGGTAACCATTTCATGCCATGTGGCTTTAAAATCCATCTGTATTTGTCCAATAAATCAGATAAAAAGATTCAATTTAAACTAAAAAAAAAAAAAAACTTTACATTTTATATAGCGGCTAACTGATCTCTAGGGTCTCCAACAACATGTTTTTTGGCATTTTATTGTAGGGGTCTTTTTAGCAGTTCCACAAGCCCATGCAGAGTCACAGCTAGAGCTCTCCAATCAGTAGAGCTCACTTTTTACTAGAATGAGCACGAGTGTCCACTAATATTTTGCAAAGAATTATTTGGTGGTCCGCAGCTCTGGCCAGTCAGCCTCCCTGCAAGGTCGGGAGAAGGACCCTGCTGAGGGGGCACAACGGCCTGAGCCACGGACCACGTCTCCGATATGGAATTGCAGGCTCAAGGCGGTGGGCGGGTTGTCTCTCTGAACACAACCCACCCACTTTCCCAATGCAGGCTCAGACCTGCAATGGGAAAGTGGGTGGGTTCTGGTATCATGAGGTCACACTGAGGAAAGTTTCTTCTCCTTTGAGTGACACATAGGCAAGGGTGAAGTAAGGTGGGTACATCATGGATAGTATCTCTTCTTTTTTTTAACACCTCTGTTGATATACCACCAGGCCAAGGTTATTATTGAAGGCTTGGTTAGGTGTTCTCTTTTTTATTGATGTACTATCAGGCCAGGATCAATAATAAAGCCTGATCTGGTGTTCTTTTCGTTATTCATGTGCCACCATGTCAAGATCAATATTAAAGGCCTGGTTTGGTGTTTCGTTATTATTGATAAGCCACCATGCCAAGATAAATGTTGAGGGTCTGATCTGGTGTTCTTTTTGTTAGTCATGTGCCACCATGCCAAGATCAATATTCAAAGTCTGGTTTGGTGTTTTCTTTGTTATTGATGTGCCACTAAGCCAAGGTCAATATTGAAGGCCTGGTCATGTGTTCTTTTTGTTTTTGTTGTATCACCAGGCCAAGGTCAATACTGAAAGCCTGGTTTGGTGTTCTCTTTGTTCCTAATGTACCACCATGCCAGGATCAAAATTGAGGCCTGATCTGGTATTCTTTTCCTTAATGATGTACCATCATTCCAAGGTCAATATTGAAGGCCTAGTCTGGTGTGCTCTTTGTTATTGGAGTTACCACCAGCCAAGGTCTAAAGAACTTTTCAAGGCTCTCAGAGTAAAGATTGTGGATGCTTACAAGTCTACCAAGAAATTTTAAAAGAGTTTCATCATTCAGGTTTTAAATGACTGCACAATGTCTCCAAAAGCCACAACATTGTATCATGGGATCTTCAGGTAACTATTTCAACAGTTTCCATTAACATTTTAAGTAAAATTAGGAAGAGATTGTACTAATTAAAAATGTATTGGAGATGTGCCAATTAAAAGCATTTGTAGTCCAAAAAAAGGAAAAAAAATACAGTTTGAGTTATTTAGCCATATTAACAGTAGATATCTTTGACAAAAACCAAGAAGTGTAAAACCTAAAAAACAGTTTTTTTTATAGTCTTTTATTTTCTATATACAATATTATTATAAGTTCACTGTAAACAGTAAATGTCAGTTCATTGCATTTGTGTGACTGGGTCCTAAGCAGAGTGCCTGTAAAAGAGAATTTAACTCCCTGTTGTTTATCCTGATTAACGTAGCCCCAGTCTCAGTTCCTCAGACTTTTGTAGACAGTATACTAAATCTTTAAATATTTTATAGCCTATCTTGAAGTGAATGCATTCTTTAGTCATGAATCACTAGTTGGAAAAGTGGGAGACTGGCTGAGTTGATCAATCATTGCACTGCTGATAGGAGACATGACTATAAGGAATGTTTTTACAATGGGGATGGTGGGGGAAGCATTTCTATATAATGGTCCCTACTCCATGTAATCAGTCGCATGAACTGATCCCACCCAACCCTCCACCTTGTCACCTCAACAGAGAACAGAAAAGGACAATATCTAAATTGAAAGATCATTTAGTAACACATATATGGAGATATTGACAAGCAAAGAAAAACTAAACAAAATTTATGAAAGGTTATTGGCGCATACTTTAAAGTTCACAATCAAAAAAATACTGACTGTTGTTTTCCTTTAAGTGGATTTATAGGAAAATTGTGATCAGGCAGGGTACCTGGCATACCTTGGGGCTGAATAAACTCCTGGGCACATACCTGGTCAATAAAGATGGCTGAAAATGAGGCCATCTTTAAATTGAGGGTCCCTCTTACCTTATCCCCGCGCTCCAGCAGCGATCTCACGATCCCGCTGTGATGGCGGGGCGCTTCTCCGTCGGGGGGCGTGGCCGGGCGGGAAATTTAAAAGCAGATTACGGAGTAATCTGCTTTTAAATACCGCCCGGGTCCCCACCACCCCGATGCACGCATCTGCAGTTAGATGCGATGCACCATGCAGGATTTCTGCTTGGTGCATCGCATCTAACTGCAGATGCGATCACCAATAGTAAATCCAGAGGGTGATGCCAGCGGAGATTTCCCGCTGCCAGCAGCCCCTGGATCTACTGCCTGCTCGCATCCCCCGGAGGCTGATCTCACCCTCCGGGAGTAGGGGATGATGTCCCCGCTGCTCACTCCCCTGCTCGCATCATCCAGAGATCAGCCTCCGGGAGATGCGAGCAGGGGAATGAAGTAGGGCGGGGACATCCCCACCGCATCACCCGGCAAGATGTGTGACATCTTCCGGATGATGCGGTGGAGTGATGGATTCTGGGGGCGGGAAATTTAAAAGCAGATTACTATGTAATCTGCTTTTAAATTTTTTTTTAAAGTAAAAACACATCAAAACATAAAATAAAAGTATAAATACACATTGTAGTGCACCAAGCATCATTGCCCAGTGCCCTGATTTACATTTTGCACGCTATTAGCCCTGACCTTGATCTAACCTTTTAATGACTTTTTAATCACTTCCTGAATTGAATTTTTTTTTCTAAAATCTGCATATAATTTATATTATTATTTATCAATATTATTGCACCCTTGTTTGGAAAATTTCAGAAGGAAATTTTTGATAAAATTTTTTTTTTTTTGGATAAATTGCATTGTTTTGGGCTAATATTTCATTATTTTTTATAATAATGGTTTATAATTATGTATTATTTTATAAATTATGATTCTAATATAATAAATAAATATAATAATTATACCCGGGAGTTAATCCTAAGAATTACAGGCCCACAATATAAACAAAAATTTCTACGCAAAAAAAATAGGATCACTTTTTGCATCAAAAAATGACAGAATTAGAACGCTAGGGGGGTTAATGGAGGAAATGGGAATTCCAATCTGTAATGGCAACTATTCATCGATAGCTCAAAGCGGAACTTAAAGTGTGTCCTCCTTCACAATGGCAATATCTTTGTGTCAGTCCCAATTGGCCATTCAGTTTCTCTTTGTGAAGTATATGCAGACATAAAGAGAGTCATTGACTTGTTACAATATCACCAACACAATTAGGTCATCTGTGTTGACCTTAAAATGGTGTGCTTCCTTCTTGGTCAGCAACACGGATACACCAAGTATCCCTGTTATCTGTGCATGTAGGACAGCAGAACTCGTGAGAGGCATTGGGTGGAAAGGAATTGGCCTCCAAGATCTGCCCTAGAACCAGGTGATCCAAACATTCTACATGAGCCACTTGTTGATTGAAAGAATATTATATTCCAACCTCTGCACATGAAACTGGGTCTGATGAAGCAGTTTGTTAAAGCTTTGCCAACTGAAGGAGTTGGCAAAATAAAGGCCGGTGTGTTTGATGGTCCACAGATTGGGCAGCTCATCAAAGATAAACATTTCATCAGGACAATGTCAGAAGTCGAAAATAATGCTTGGTTATCATTCAAAGCCATTGTCAAGGACTTTCTTGGAAACACACAAGCAAATAATTACACAGAAATTGTCCAGAAACTCTTGAAGAGCTACAAAATGGTTGGTTGCAATATGAGCATCAAGGTGCATTTTCTGCATAGCCATCTTTCTAGCTTCCCGGAAAACCTTGGTGCAGTCAGTGATGAGCAAGGTGGACAATTCCACCAAGATTTGAAGGTCATGGAAGGACGGTATTAGTGTAGATGGGATGTACATATGATGGCTGACTATTGTTGGAGCATCCGGCGGGATTTTTTTAACACTGAACACTCCACGAAAATCTATAAGCGTAAATTTTTATCCTAATGTCTTACCGGATTCATTCATAAATGTTTTACTGTAAATGTCAGAGTAATATTAAATCCTTTGTATGAACAAAAAAATTTAAATAAACAGTAAATTCATGTTACTTCATTATTTTTTCATTGTATGTAAAATTTGTATGTTTTTTGACAAAAATGGAGGATACCCAATATCGTAAAAACTGGATGTGAGAGCAAAAAACTGGGGTTATTTCTGGATTCACCAGCCAATAATTAGTAAAAAACAAGTGTAAGATCTAACTCAACAAAAAATGCGTTTCCCAGTGTTATTAATATTATTATTATCAAACTGTATTTATATTGCGCCAATATATTACACAGCGCTGTAAAGTATTTAAATATTCCTATATATACACTATATATATATATATATATAAGTACATGTATATACATATATATATATATATATATATAAAAGTACATCAATATACTGTACATATATCCTATATATCTACATTATATATATATATATATATATAGAGAGAGAGAGAGAGAGAGAGAGAAAGAGAGATTATGGATATATATATATATACAATATGTATATATATGTACAGAATGTATATGTATCTACAGTATAAATTTTATAATTTTTTTACAAATAACTCTGGCTTGTGTAAGAGATAACAATCTCGCGGTGTTATATTTCATCCATAAAAGGATAAATGGAGCCAGACAGACAGTATATATCTGATGTTATTGGTATTTAGACACATCCCAGCGTGTTGCAAGAAGTTGCTTTGGAGCGTTTACACGTTCATAGCACATATTTCCTCACAATTATCATTTCTTGGGTAGTGCTGCCTTTACTCCATTGTGAAAACTATCACTTCTGTGAGACAAAGAGTTCAGTTTCTAAAATTGAAAATTACCTTACATTTTTATCAGCTAGTCATCTTCATTTAGAAAAACATTTAATAGAAGTGTCAACTAAAGGGGAAATGTTATTACCTCGTCAGTATCTAAGAGACTATGTTATATAGTAAAATGTTTTCAGTAAGCCACATATCTGTAAATGAAAGCAGGCTTGGAATTTACCTTTCATTGCCACTTGTAATGCACAATGTAAAGAAATGGTTGCATGTAATCTGCTAGCAAATTGCACTTTGCAATGCTGCTTTTAGTGAATCACATCCAGTAGAGGCTGACAACTTACCTATCCAGCCGTCTGCAGGCTCAGCTATTCTTCATGCAGTCCCCCACAGACCACCCATCAATATGTTTTTTTGTCCTCTGAGCATGCTCCTTGCAGTGCAGTGCACCTGATTGGCTCTTTGGGATGCTTCTCCCTCCCCCTTTAAACTCCACTGTACAGAGAGATGCAAGAAGCTTATACAAGGCCAAATTTAGCTATTTACACTGCTTTTTGATGTGTTATTGATTACAGAGCCGCATTGATGTGTGTCTTTAAGTCAGCCTAAATATATCACTAATGTCAAATAAAAAAATGTGTTTTATGTCCTAATAATAAACTTCTAGATTGTAGGCTCTTTGGGGCAGGGTCTCCTCCTCCTGTGTCACTGTCTGTATCTGTCATTTGCAACTCCTATTTATTGTACAGCCCTGCGTAATATGTTGGCGCTATATATATCCTGTTTAATAATAATAATTCCTTACCTCTGTTATGTGTTCAATTAATCCCCTTAAATCCCCTTTGTCCTTTGCATCAATCTACATATCCTTAATGCGTGTGGCTACAATTCATGCTTCATTCACAATGGCTTCATTTGTAGCCACCTCATTTTGTTGAGACTACAAGTTTTTATACCCACATGCATGATGCACATTGCAAAGGATCATGGGACATGATATTGCAACCATTCTGCTGCCCTCTAGTGTTCAGCAAGAAAATGTAAAAAACAGGTTTTTATAGTAGCCTATACTTTTCAAAACCAGTCACAAAATTGTAGAGGGGTTGTGTGGATGTAAGGAGAGCTGGAGGAATATGTCTAATGTGCTTTAGCATGATAGATTAGCTTTTGTATATTCTACGATTATTACTTTCTATGATAGGTAAATTTTTTTTGTAAACTCATTGATTGAACCTACTAGTTATAGATGAATCAGATGAAAAATTTAAATAGTTTTTTTGGCCTGACAATCATCTGGATTTGAGCCAGCTACAGGAGTTTGGATGAGTTCATATAGCTGCATAAATGTGTAAAATACATTATTGTTACCATGCAGGTCCCTTATTTTTTTCTTTTTTAATACTATTTTGCTTTTTATTGCAGTAATTTATGATGGTTTAGTCCACATTAGACCAACAAAGTTTTCAAATGTATAGGAAATTCATCAACAACCAGTGAAGTCTTTGGTTAGCCAAAATTAAAGCTTAGCTGATTTTGGTAGATTTTTGCTCAGCTTTGCATGGTACCCAATAAAGCTGGAAAATATTATAGGCAGCCAATCAGGCTAAAACTAGAAATTAATGATGCCCTCTTTGCCACTTGAAGATAAAGGGGACGAGTGGCACTTGCCAGCGCTGCTGCAAAAGCTATGGCCCCAATTTCCTTGACCACCCGCACTGATATTTACATGCTTAAACAGAAACTGATGCACATACGCGCTACATTACTTAACATATACACTAAAACAATAAACATAAACTAACACACATGCACATATTTGCTAAACACATATACTTGCAAACGCACACAATAAACACACATTCTTTACACTGAACAGAAACTTACTTCTTTGAAAACATAGTTTCCCCTATAACTTATCCCAAAAAGTGTGCTTTCTGCTGTGTTCCTCTCCAATCCCTCTCCTCTGGCCCATGGGGAAAAGGCTCTTATCTTCTGGGTCTAAATTTTGCCTTCCTGTTCCTCGTGGGACACGAGGGAAGGCTAAATGGATGCTGTCTACCCAGTCACATTCTTCATCCCTTCGCTACCCACTTTGGCAGGGGCATAGGCAGCAATAAGCACCTTTAAAAGGGCAACAAATACCAGCCCTTTCTTTCTGGGCCTCCCTGTTGCTTCAGGAATCACAGAAGGGGTAATTACACCGCTGTGGCCAACTACGTGCAAAGTAACATTTCATTGCACCCCAACCTGGGATAAATATGGTATCTTATCAGATGTACCCTGGTTGGGGTAAACACCCTCAAGTGGCAGTGGACTTTAGGAACACAATTCATAGGTATGAAAACACTCACTCCCTAAAATCCCTAAACCAAGTAATTAAAGCTGAACTATAAACAGCTTTTAATATAGCTGAAGTCCTACAATATACGTAGTCAAATATTTATTTAGTCTAGGAGAGAATTAAATAACCCCCTCCTATCCTGCCCTGACAGCCAGCTCTACTCTCCCAAAATGTTGGTGGAGTAAGTAATGGAAAAACAAGCAAACTGCTTCTTTTTAACTGCACAGACCAACAGAAGGATTAGATGGTTCCATTTCTCGAACCTCCTGGCTACTCTCAACATGTTTGAAACCCCCTACAACTCTCTTTCTATGTATAGCCATACATTTACAGAAAAGAGTACAACAAAAAAAAATTAATATTTTCTAACACTGTTACAATGTACATTTTGATTTTTGGTACTGTCCTTCCCAGTGTTTGCCTTTATGGCAATATTACTTTTCATAATCCAGATCATCAACAGGGAATTGATGTGTCCAACAAATCCTCATGATAAGGTTGGTTCATTATGTTTTCATAAATTCTAAAATGAGATTGAGTTTGCTTGATTCTGATTTTGTCTGTAATCTTGGCAAAGGATATAAGATTAGAATACCTTAGTCAAATCAACCATGACATCTCTGCTTATCATGAAGGCTTTCTTGTCATCTGTCTTGTCTTCCCAGAACTGAAAAAGTGTGGAATGTTCACAAACTATCTATTATCATTATAGTTATCTGTATCAGTCACATATTATACCTTTTTTTTAGGAAATCCAGTCAGACACTGGGATTGATACAGCTCAGCGTTTCTCAACCAGTGTTCCTTTAGAGGTTGCTTGGGGTTCCTCAAGAAATCAGCAATTTGTGCCTCCTGGGTCAGTTTGTATGACACCAGTGGTCATTATAGTTTCAAGAGTCCCCTCCTGTTAAAAAATTCAAGAAAGGCTGATATATTATATAGGGCAGCCTTTCTCAATCTTTTAATGGTGGAATGATTCTTGCAATGCTGTATCCACTGCTAATAATCACTATATCAATCACTTAGAGTACATGAGCAGGATGGTAATTGGGAAAAATGCTTCTTACAGATAGAGAATTGGTGCCAATGGTAACTTGCCTTAGAGCAAGAAATTGCTTATTTCTCATGGAACCCTTAGCATCCTATAGAGAAACCCTGGTTGAGAAATGCTGGTTGAACAACACCTCAACTATTTTCTGTTCCCTTGCTTGAATTATATAGTTACATGTGAGGTTCCATCTATTTTTGAGAATACAGCTTTGGTAGACGATGATGTTAATCAAAGTGAATGGCCAGAAAACCAGATATTGACTGCCTATCTTTTATACCCAAACTCATGCTTCCATTTCTGACACCCAATACATACTGTCAGAGGTCTACAATATTTTATTAGGACCCTCCAGTTCTTATCTGTTATTCTTCTTGAAAGCAAACATTAGTTTTCTATTGTTATGGTATAATATTAGTTGAGAATACTTGCAAACTTTAAATGCTGGGTCTCAAAAATTGATTCTGAGATGCCAACTAGGATGTTGACCCACAGAAGAACTATTTGTGGCCTATTTTTCCAAACCTGAAATATCAACCTCATCTGGGTACCAGTGGCTTTCTTCTTTGACCTGAGCTCTGGGAACTGAGACAATAGGAGTGCTATCATAGATTTAGGAATACAATACTCTAAAAAAAAAGGAAATCAAGACTACTAGACATAAAGGAAAGTACAGATATAGGTAATAACTTTTGATAATTGCTAATGCTTTGCAAAGAAACTCCATGGATAGGATGTCAGTTTCTCCAGTCTGTATAGTCGAGAAGATGGCCATGGTGTTAAGTACTTACTGGAGTGCATTAAATTAGAAGGTCCGAAAGGATCAATAGGAACCACAACGGGCTACGTCACTGAGTAAGTTACCAGAAAGTGCGTGTTGGTAGGACAGGACCAGGTTTTTGTTGGTTGGATTGAGGTTTACGTCAGGTAATTGACTTCCAGGATGGCTTACACTTACATCCCTGGGTATCACAGAGGATTCAATACATCATGGGGCGTTAAGGGGATAATGGGGCAGATGCCCCTAAAAAGAAGATGCAGGAGTAGGCCACTAGCAGGGCAGATAATCAAGGGCATTCTGCTTGTTCCTCATCTCTGATTCCCTCCCATGCTGTTTGTTCAGATTTTTTCTTTAAAAGGAATCTCAAGTTAATATTGTTGAGTCAATAGTTGATTTACCAGAATTCTGACAGCAGCTTGTCTGACAACTGCCCAACCCCACATACTGTTTCCCGGTCTTCTAAGGGTGCAGTGCAGTCAGTTCAGGCGGTAAAATGGGAAGTAAGCAGCATACTTTTAGTGACCCATGACCTCCTGTCAGCTTTCAAAATAAATAAAGCCAAAAAAGGGGGAATATAGCTATTTCATAATGAACAGTTAAAAACTGATTATTACAATTACTTCAACAGTTCCACCATGATTGCGTCTCTTAAAATTTGTATCTACAAAAACAATTGTTTTAAATATAAAGTAGGGAATAGTTAGAATTTCTGTCTATTTTTTTCCATCTGTGTCCTATTGGGAAACTTTTCCCACAGACTCAACAGCAAACAAGAGGGAATCTTGGAAAAGGATAGTGGGCGGAAGTCTATCTTGAACAGTTGCCACTATTGGTGGCCAATATTTTTTTATAGGTCTTTAAAAGGTGCAAAAAAGCTAAAAAGAGATTAGGGATGGAGGGATCATTCCAAATGAGGGACATTTGGGAAATCCACTATGCAACCAGGGGTGGTGTTGGGTTTTACAACACATTGTGCACAATTACGTTTTGGACTTCCCTTTCCTAGGCCCCAACCCCCCTGTTTTAAATAAATACACAAGGTCTTATATAAAGACATATTTAGTTTTAGCCACTAGAAACATCCTAACTGCACCCCAAATGTTGACTCATTTTCTGCTCATATACAGGAAGTGATTCACCATTAATGCTGCACCACTCTACCCACTACATGCCAAAGCCAACCCAACTCTCCCTGGTTATTCCCAGCACTAGAGTTTTGCTACTTTTTTTCTGGCACCCATCATTCCAACAGTGTCCTGTGTAATTGTGCAGGTTGCTCAGGCTAAAGACCAACTGTGTGCAAATTTACTACAGACAATGATTCATGATTTATGAAAGCTCTCCAAGACTGGTGAAGATAGACTATCATGGGGGAATCGGGCTGATCCAGAAAACTTGGAACTTGGACTTGGTCCAGGATTGAAAAACATTTTTAAGAAATCCATTCCAAGTTTGCTCAATAAATCAGACTCAATGAGTCATTATTGCATAAAAAGGACTCACTACAATAGTACAACACATGGAAAAATATTGCTTCATTTGTTAGTGGTTTCAGGCAGTTTTTTGAGCTGTAGTTTTGAAATGTGGTATTAGGCATTTACTCATAGATGGTGTTGATAACACAAAACCTGTTCTTAATATCCTCTTGAACATTTTTCCTACCATTTTCAACGTGGAGGAACTGCTGAAATGTCCTAAGGAACAGCTGTTAATATTTGCTATATCTACAGCTCAAGGAACATTTGTGTGATTTTTAGTGGGAAGCCACTGAGAAGATTGCTTCTTACTTTAGTGATCATTAGGAAGAGTGTATCCTTCATTGCTGGCCTGTGGGAAGAATTTCACCATTACAGATAGCCAAAAAGATCATTTTTATCACTTAAATTGACTAGAGAGGCACAAATTGCTTTTGCCCAAGGAACCCCTAGCAATTTCTGTAGAAACTTTAGGCTTCCTCGGAACCCTGGTTGAGAAACACTGCTCTAGAGGAACCCTGGGGTCCAATTCAATCCTGTCCGAGGGAGGCTGCCTCCATCTAGAATTGCATGATTTGGAAACAAATACTTTCCCCACATATATCTGGCAAGAATTTCATTGCTTGGAATGTTAATGTACATTTTATTGTAGAAGCCAAGAAGAAAGTTTCTAGTTTGTCTTTGACACTGTGATGGCAGCCAAAAGTTTTTGTACGTTTTACTATAAACCAAAGCAGTCCATTTTGTATAAAAATGCATGAAAATTTAGACTGACCCATTATTTCAATATATTTCCACAATTTTCCAATTCAACATGGTGTTCTATTAGGGTATTTTACCAATAGATTGCTTTATATTACCTTCATTTAGAATATATACCCTTACTGGGAAGTTTAAAAATGGTGGTTGTGATGATGATGCTGCTGCCTTCAGCCATGTTCTAGGCATATATCCAGAATTCTAGAGTAAAACACTCTGGCTCAACCCAACTGGGCTAAAGTTCAATTTTTATTCCAGTTTTTGGTTTGCATGGAGTTAAAAAAGCAACAGGCAAAATGTTGTGACCCAACACACCACAAACCATCTTTCATGCGGGCACTTTATACTAATAGGTTAACTAATAAAAGTTGCCATGGGCTATTGTCCAATTTTGAGCTTCTCATCATAAAGTTGTCCCTATGTGATCTCAGCATCATTAACTTCATATTTCATTCTACTCTTCCAAACATATCACCGACCAATATGTTTATTGTTAGGTAAATGCCCAGTGAACAAAGCGAGCAGAAAATACTGGCTTTGCAAAATAATATTGAAACCACCACTTCTCATACCACTCCAGGGCACATTCCTAGCTCCTAGACGTTCCTGAACATTAAATGACAAAAAATGACCATAACCGCTATTAAATCACAAATATGCATGATAAAATGAAACAGCATTTCCATCAGTTTTTCATCATTTTGACGGAAATCTTTTTGAAGGCTAAACAAAGGGATCTGATCGGGTCCTAGGCAGATCAGAACCTTCTAGGTGATAACATTTCGAAACGAACCAATTTTCAGGTACCATTAGGTCAAATCAATCAGAACGATGAGATGCCATCTTTGATGGATTGATGTGGATTACTACTCTTTGTTATGTTCATTTTGCATTGACAGAATTTGTTCTTTTTTTGAAATAAGATGCTTGATTGGTTACTATTGTATTGGGGCTGCATATGATTCTGGATTCAACAGAAGATGACCTGAAGTCTTTATCGAACCTTATCTAGGCTTTTCTTGGTTGATCAACTCTGACACATAATGATACAAAACTGCTGACAATTACATATTGCAATCTGCTGTAAGAAACCCTTCCCAGAACAACTGGCACCCAGCAATGTGGGTTTTGTGCTGCCTGTATCCATCTAACAAAAAGCTGAGTGTATGTCAAGTCAGGGCTGCAATCCTGTGGCTTCTCCGCAGGCGGTAACTGGAAACTCTACTAGATGGTCCTGAGATCTCACTGCTGGCTCATTCATTCTTTCAAGATGTTCCTATAGGCAACCCATATAACTGAACTGTCAGTAAGCCTCCTGCCACCCTTAGAAATAACTCCATCAATCCATGATACATGCAAATAGGAGACAGCTGGACATATACTTTGATACTCTGTCTCATCTATTAATCTATCACTTTGCTGTAAATGCAAAAAATGTCAACATAAAAATGGAAATTTGTAGCAGGCTTCAGATCTTTAGATGATTGCAAGAAGCTACTTGTTCCATGCAGACATAGTAGTTGTAGATGCTCCACTCCAATTCCTTTTGTGAATACTCCACTCCAATTCTGTTTGTGGACACTATATTTCTTTAAGATTCTATACTCCAATTTGAAAAAAAAAACTTTAACGTGGTGCAAATTTGCTTGAGTGATTATGATTGCTTTGCTGCTACTTCTGTATTCTTGCGCTGTGATCAAATCAACATGTATTTATGTGGTGGCAATATATTATGCAGCTGATTACACTTATTTCCTCACAATCAAAAGTTCTTACAAAAAAAGTCTAAAGTCAGTTGGGGGGAGGTGAAACCAATAACCCTTTTAATATTTTTGGGGTCATATAGGAGAACACCCACATAACACATGGAGAACATACAAATTCTATGCAGATGGCATCCTGGCCATGATATGAACTTGCAACCCAGGAGCTGCAGGACAAGAAGGTTTGTCCCTGTACCAACCTGTGTATAGGTCTATTCAAAATATATATAATATGTTAAAGTACAAAACCTAGCATCTTTTAGGAAATAATAAAAGCATTTGCAATTAGTATAAGCATTATCCCGCACCTGAAGATGAGCATCAATTGTCAAAGTTTTAAAGTCTGCTCAAAAAACTTCATAACTGATGCTTCTACTTTGTGAAAACATACCAGAAGAATAAAAAAACACTCACTGAATTGAACAAAAAGTTGAGCAATTTAGGTTGTCTTGGGTGCCTTATAGCCATATTTCTCACTTTTTTTTTTTGCAAAAAAAAAAAAACACTATAAAAACTCTTCTACCCACCCATACCAAGCTTTTAGCATCTGCAGAAAATGGTCCTCTCACAAGAAATGTAGGCATTTGCATGGTACCCAAGCATCACAAGCTTTTGTTTGGCATCATCACCAGACTAAAATCTTATTTTTCCTCCCAAATACATAAAAAGAAAAAAGTTCAGTTTACCTTGTTTTGTTCTTTATGGGTTCAAATAATGATTTCCTCCCAGGCGATCACTTTAAGTTATTTTATAAACTTTTTAATGTTTCCAAAAGTTACTGTCCCTTGTTGCAGGAAAGTTTATTGTTTCACAAGCCTCTTGACTTGCAATTCTTGCGTTTGAGAAGAAGAAGAAGGAGGAGGAGGAGGCTGCATCCACCCTACTGCTGCCCCCCTTAGTCTGCAGGACTGGACTCAGCAGTGGCTGCTCCAGGGTTTTGTGTGTGAGGTTTAAAGATGTAATTTCCTTGCAGACAGGCAAAACACACCAAGCTCAGCTCTTACATCCTCCTCCCCTTTCAAAATATAATACATGTAAATGACTTTGGGTATCAGTGACATGTGGCTTCTATCACCACACCTGCCAAATAAAGATAAAATAAAACTCAAACTATCAGCATATGTTTGTTCTTCCAAATATGTTTTTTTCCTGCAAAATATCCCCAGGACTATTATATCCACACACACAAAAATAAAAGTTCTTCTTGTTGGGCTTTGATTATAGTGAGCGGCAGTCTGTTTTGGTGTCCACATAAGAAGGTCTGTTTGTGCTTTTTACGGTCTGTTTGTCGGTACATTGGCGATATGGAGTGCACATTTTGGGATATACATCCTGCTTTGGATATCTTGAGGCATGATTTTATGTCAATGACATGGTTTTGTTTTAGTAAAGACAAACCCCTTTTGGAATCAGATCATATCACAGAACACATATTTCATCCAGGAGTCTTGGATAGCGTTTAGATGACTTTATGGAAATACATAATTTGGTAGTAGGAATGTTTACCATGGGAACACAATTTGGAACTGTCCATAATCTTTTTATTTTTTGCACTAACCAAATTCAATTCCAGCACCTTAAATCATGATGGGGGCATCATGTTGGTTCTCTTAGTGCCCGTCAGTCCTGCCCCTTTTATCCCTCATAACAAGAGCAACATGGAACAAAAACTTTGCTACCTTTTCCAACACCAAAGGCCTCGACTCTAACAATTAACATTTTTGGTCAAGCATTTGAAGTATTCTCTTTATCTTGGCTCGAAAAGTACTGATACACAAAGCTGATGCCGAGCATGAAAATGTAATCTGCAAAGACAACAATTTCTACAAAATGGGTTGTGAGAATTAATATACTTTTCTTTAGAATGGGTTCAGTAATGACAGATTATATAAGTCTTAGTGATGTTTTTAAGACTGGGTTCACATCTGTGCAGCCACAAATGTTACCTAATAATGCATATTGCAGCCTCTTAGGGTAGCCAATGCACATATAAATGAGCTGCCATTTGAAAGGCAGTGCACAATAAAATAAATTGGAAAAAAACATGCAAATAGTTCTTCCAAGCCTCCTAAGGACAATTTCAGATCTGTGGTTGACAGTGTTGTACCATAGGCTTAACCATTGTCCCAATTGCAGTGATTCAAGTGAATGGGTTCAGCTGGGAACCATTTGGTGCACATGGCTGTGGATTGTGGCACACTTCTAAAAAAGGACAAGGTACTTTTGACTGTGTGGTGGCTTTTCCTCCTTCGAAGGAAGAACCACAACCTCAATTGCACGTTGCAACTGCACAAAAACACATTTACTTTCAGGGCAATTTGCCACCCCTGGACAAACAATAGTTTTCTATGGGCTCAGGAGCGACCAACCACGTGGTTTTTCACAGTATGTATGAAAATGGCCTGGGGCATTATTTAATCGTTTTTTTTTAGATACTTTATGAATGTGTTTTAGTGTGATGAAGAAGTCTTAAACATTTTTTGTTTGCTGCATCTGCAGCTGCAAAAATGCACTTTCATGCATATGTAAACCCAATAGCTTATATCCTAAATAAGCTTTAACAGGTAAATGTAAAGTCCTATTCAATCTACTTTTATGTAAATAAAAAATGGTGATTCTGTTATTAATGTTCTTGTTGAGGCAGTTGGGTGACAAAGCTCTGTGCTTGTCTCCTAGTTGTGCTCCTGTGTTGTCTCCCTATCACACGAGCTTACAATGGGAACTACAAATGGCCTCTACAAAAAACATGCACAGGCATAGTCCATCGTTGTCCCCCTCGAAGGACCTTCCCTTTGAAATTCCATGCAAACAGCATTGGAGTGCATCCAAACTGACAGTAGCTGCAACTACGCCAAGAGAGATAAAACAGCAATGAAGGATGAAAAAAGAAAAATAAAGTTATTTTTAAAGGTATTTTATCACATTTAGTATTAAATGGTATTTTATGTTTTTTTTATGATATTCAGTAGTGTTGGTGTTTGAATTCGGGTTGTCCTTATATTCGACTCGAATATGGCTGTTCGAATTTGGATAGACCCAACTCCAAAAAAAAAGTGATTCGACGGCAAAAGTTTGGATAAAAAAAAATGTAAAAAAAATGTGTTACAAAAAAATAAAAATTAATGTTAAATTATTTTATGAGTGTTTGTGTTTATTTAACTAATTTTTTTTTACAGGTTATCCCACAATGACATGATATCTCTTACTCTGTAACACACTTTCCAGCACAGTATAATTATTATAAATTTGTTACATTTCTCTTTTATCCACTGCAAGAAAAATGTAACAAATGTATCATATTACTGTGCTGGAAAGTGTTTTACAGAGTAACAGATACTTGCGGGGCATCTTCTCAATGATTGCAGCCGTATCTGCAATCACTGAGAAGAGTGTGCGATCCCTGTGGCACTACAGGTTAATTAACTTGTAGTGCCCCGGAATTGTAGTGGAACTGCAGAGTTCATTTGCAGTTCAGTTCCCATGGTCACATGACTGTGGGAACTTTGCAGTCACAGCTGTGACTGCAGCCGTCCTCCGGGGCACTACAGGTTAATTAACCTGTAGTGCCCCGGGGATTGCACACTGAGCTAATCAATGATTGCAGCCAAGGCTGCAGGCTAATCAAGGTTGAATGGGAACAAGTTTCCCCATTCATCACATCCAGTGCCCTGTGTTCTTGGATAGAGAAATCTGATTGTTTCTGCCCTTAATAGTCCCTAAAAAAAACCCGAATTATCCCACCATTGACTTCATTTGGCATTCGATCACCCGAACAATATCTCACTATTCGATCCAATAGCTGTCGAATTGAATAGTGAGATATTTGACCAACACTAATATTCAGTACTGTAAAAAACTAGGAAACCTAAAGTGGTGATTGCTTAACAGATTGCCAAATCTTCTGTTCTGCATTTTTGCATACCCGATAGTTGTATCTTTGATGCCATATTTATACAAGGGTGATCAGATTTTAGCAGGCTTTTATCACCATAATGCATTTATCCTACATTATCGTTCAGAAGCTCCCTTTACTTGAATGGAGTAACTGATCATAATTTTAAAGTGTATATTGCTGCAAAAGTAGCTTTCATGGTGTATAAAACAAACTCTACTGAACCACATTGTGTCCAATGGCGTTCTCCACTTTCAGAGTTGTGAAAAGTATCTGGCGGTCTACAAAGTAGCAATCAGGCCACTCTATGATATAGTAATGGGAAAGTAAAATGCCATAAATAATGAAAGTGCCAATCAGGCTGACAAGTGTCAATGTTGTTAACTCTTCGCCAAATGGAGCAAAATGAAGTACCAGTACTGCTCAATGCAGTCTCCATCCATTCTCTATGAGGCTTTATGTAGCATCCCCCCAGAGGCAATGGTTCCCTACCATGAGGAAGTGGTAAAGGCACCCCAAGCTCATGGAAACTGTTAAAAAAAAACCTAAATGGCAAATAAGTATCCATGAACACCCGAAAATGCCCATAGATGCTTGAAAATACCTATAAAGGCTCACAAATACTCCCAACTCCCTATTGAAATAAATAAGGCATTAAGAATTTCTGGACATTTTTGTGTGTTTTGGGGCATTTTTTTCCTATCTAGTTTTTCTCAGCTACATACCTTGGTTTAAAATTTGATAAATACCTAAAACTTCATATAAAAGCAGTATGGACATTTATAAGCATTTAGAATTATTGTCAGTGTAGACTAATATAGGTTTTGTTTTTATGCACCAAAGGTTTTGTGCCACCTCTATATGGCAGGATCGAGACTGCATAATGAAGAATCATGCAGCTAATCCTTGGCTTAATAAATTCATTTTTGACAGGAGCTTGCCTTTACCAATAAAAGTGCATTAAATTTTCAAGTGTAAAAATTCCAATTAAGGAAAAAGATCTGAGGTGACCCAGGGTAGGTGAAGCTTCAGCAGCTCTATAATTAGGAAATATTGCTAGAGAGTGGAGGACACAGATTAACCTTCAGGTAATTATGTACATTCAATCTGCTTTTTTATAGCTTAAGCTTCATTTTTATTCCTCATTCTTTCTGTTGTTTTATATTCACCATATATCTTTATTTTACTGCCCCATCTATAGATTTTTACTTTTTTAACTCTCTCAGCTGTACTTTGAAAAGTATTACATTCCTTTCCTCAAAGAGACCCTGTCACCAGGTTATTACAATTTTACTATACGATTATATGAGCATTTAATATATTTTATGCATGGTATTTACCTCTAAAAGTCTACCTTGGGTAAACATCTAAAAAACCCCAAGACTACTCCAGGTTCTGCCATCTTGGATGTGATGTCAGCAACCCCATCGGTTAAATGACACTTTGCAGTATTCCTAGTAAACTATGAGGGAATGCACCAGCAAAGCAACAAAAACATTTTTTCAGACATTCTTTTTTCTGCTTCATTGGTTTATTTTATAAATGGTCCAGTGATGTCATCATTAAATGCAGAGTCCATTCTGTATTACTACCAAAGTATTGGTACCTTGGTAGTAATACATAAGCCCTAATGGAGGGGAGCTTCTGAAATTCATTGACAATTCTTATGTTGTTGTGGTGTAATGAAACACTAGTGTTAGAAATCACTCATGATAGTCTATCATCTCTAGTCTTGGGGAGCTTTATTGGTTTACTATTCACTTCTTTAAATAATTAAAGCATAAATGGTAAATTATAATATCTCTTAAATTTGGGTTTGCTCACAAATAGTATGTGTGTTCATGAGTGGATTTTATTTCAAGGCAAGATAAAGTAATCACCTGGTCAAATTTCCATTTCACTATCCCCATATCCCCTATTTTTCCAAAAATATCAGAGCTATAGTCCTCAGTGATGTTTTGGTGGAAAATTAATGTGAGAAGACAGTGTTGTAAACAGAAGACACAGGCAACTGTGTCTAAAAACTAGAGCTCAGTACTTTTGCCATCCTTGATATGATGGACTTACTGACCTGGACTTACTTGAAGACCTGTAAATATTTAGGCAACAAAGCAAAACTGTGCCCCCTCCACAAATGTTCTGCACTGCTTACCCAGCATAGGTTGCAAGTCCTACCCCTGTACCCCTCTCCTGCTAAAGAATCCAATGAAGGTCACTCATTTTCTTGACACTTGAACTAGCTATGCTCACAAGGGAATGTAAACTACAGCTTGCAAAGTGCTCCTAATCCCTTCCCATGTAATTAGTAATCTTTCCCTACCTTTCTCTGCTCATAAACACTGACTTTATGGTTACTCTTAGCCCACACTTCTATAGTGAGGGTCTATCTGGAATCCCCCTCCCAGCCACCATAAAATGTTGGGTGTTGTTAAAGAATATGCATGGCTATACTTTGGCATGAACCTAATCAAAAGATCAAGGCAAATTTGGACACTGACTTAGGGACTTTTAAGGAGGAAAGATGTAGATACAGATTTGGTTCTAAAATTGCAACAGTCCCTGTAATGTAAACAAATGTTGGGAGAACATCCAGCCAAACATCCAAAGAGCAATGCGTTGAAAGTGTATTTTTCTCTACGTCATATGTATGCTATAAGAACATATCATCATTATCAACTGCTGCCTCCCGCAAATCGTCCTGCACTTTCAAATCATTCCACAGTCACTTCTCAGTATTGCCAACTGTCCAGAAAAACATACAAAAAATGCTAAAAACTCAAATACTTTTTAAAGGGAAGCATTAACAATGGTCACATTTCTTGACATATTTTAGGCTACTGATCTCAATAATTTGGTATAATTAACAACCATAACCCAAAACTCCTTAATGCAATTTTCTGTTGTTAAAGTCTCCATGAGTTTTTTTATTTCATTTAAGGACTTCAGAGCTTTTCTGTACACATATCTTCAATTTTGCCCAATATGCTTTATTCTTTGTCATCACTACCCTAATAAAGATTATTTCTGAGTGTTTTCCCTCTTAAAAGCCTTCCGTTGTTCTTCCTTTCCTTACCATCGGACTGAACATTCTATGTCCTTTTTTCACTCTCATATTGTCCTGGACACCACTGTCAGAAAGTGATGGGCAATAGGAATCAGTGGGGACATTATCTGCTGGTGATGTATCTCAAGACCTTCACATTTTTGTGGTGGTTTTCTGGTGAGGTAAGTCTGAATTTTGGAGAAGCAAGTGGTGTATTTGCACCTTAAATGTGGGCAGGGACAGGGCAGGTTTTTATGGTAGAGCAAACTGGGCAATTAACCAGGGTCCATGAACTGTTTCATGATCCCAACTGACAGAATTGCAGGGTGTAGTGATAGCTCTATAATGTTGTGCATTTTGCTGAACTACATAATGTTTTTTAAAATATGCCTGAATTATTCTGCAAAAATGAACACAAAAATGTTCTTTATTATCACCAAAACATAAACCTCTGTTTTCCTCGTGGATGTATTCCTAAGGTTCCCAAGTTCCCTATCTCATCACTATCCCTTCTCTGCCTCTCTTAAAGCAGAGAAGCAATTGTCATTGCCATATTTCCAGTTCTCAAAATTAGAAGGTATAACGTAACAGATTTTGGTGATGTGGGTCAAAGCCCTCCATTGAACCAATGCAAAGCTCAGTACAGCGTTTACTTTTTGGGGAAATGTCAGCAGGAGACTTGTGGATATTTTCTGGTTTAGTAGTCTGTTCTGTGTCTGTGGAGGTTTGCATTTATCCAGGTCATTGTATATCTGGTAATTCACATTCAATTGGACTTGTTCTTGTAATATTGAAGATGTTTCACAACTCTCCAAGCTGCTTCATCAGATTTGATGATGCAACTCTGAAAGCTGCGAAACATATTCAACATTACAAGAACCACTCTAGTTAAATATGACAAACTACTGATATATACATCCATAGGGTGCTTTGGACTAGTTTTTTGGGTTCATTTCAGATCATGAGAGTGTTTGAGTTCATTTCAGATTATCTCTTATAACTTGTAGAGTTACATATTCAAGTTGCTGTTCAAACCTTATGTTATTGAAGCCATGGTTTCCATTCATTGTACTGTTAATTGCTAACAAGCATGTAATAGGTGCAATTCCAGTTATATATCACAAACTACTGCTCAATGCACCTCTCCCATGATTTGGACTAGTTCATTTGAGAGCTTTTTTGGTTCAGTTCAGCCCATCTCCTAAAACATGTAGAGTTAAATCTCAAGGTCTCCATTATGGAATAGTCTCCATTCATTGTACTGGTGGCTGCCAACAAGCACGTAAGCTGTATGCAGCTTGAAATAAACGGTTCTATAATGTATGACTACTTCTGTGTTCTAAGGCAAGGGTTCTGGATGTACAATGGAAGTAAAATATGTAGAGACCTCCCGTTTAAAAAGGCTTCACTGTGCTTCCTTCACTTCCCTAAATCCATTATATCTGGCTTCTGTGTGGCAAGGGACATGACACCATTCAAAAGACTTTACCAAATATTTTACTATCAGCCATGGCATTTGTTGCCTCAAGAAGCACAAAGATCAATTTTTAACCATGATGGACACAAATACAAACACATTTTAAAATGTTGTGGAAAGTCTAGGTGGCGATAGCCACAAAGGTAATTTGTTATTACCATCCATGGTTTTGGATTGGTGCAGACAAGCTGTTATAGGTGTGATGTAAGTGTAGTGTAAGCTGGCAGCCATTGCTGACTTTTTACTGGAAATGTTGCTTGTTTGGGTTTACACTAACTCAAACCTCTCAGTACTTCTCAAGCCACAAACTTGACCAAAGAATGTAGAAAACAAGTTCTGAATTCAGCCAGCAAAGAAGAATTTTTTAGACCAGCAATGGCAGTCTATGCATTTCTCTTTGTACACATTTTCATGAATTTTTTACCAGGACACATAACCCAACTCTTAAACCTTTCACTTAGCTCACAAATTTTTTACAGAATTTGCCATGAATTACATGTGTTTCCATTTGTCTAGAGCTTTGTGTACATGCCGTTTAATAGAAATGCCTTGACAGTTGTTCCATTAGCTTGTGGAAAAGCTGTACCCTAGAGATGTCTAGTCCATAAGCAGCTGAAATGAAAGCTGAAGTCATGGCAAGACTGAGCTGCCGCAAAGTTCGACAGTTTATAAACCGCTGCCATGGAGATACCCTGACCCCTCAAAATAAATACGAAAACTAATTATTCTAAACAAGGGTTGCTGAGCCAAAAGTCTTAGGTCAAAGGATGGTAATAAAAGCTACTGTCAGATTTATGTGTTTTGTAGTCAAGTATAGCCAGAGCTGTCTTAGAGCTCAGTGGCCTGGGCTAATGGGATAGGCACCCTTGTATTGTGGTTCTCATCACCAGGATCTTTCCTTCCAACTTTTCCTATTCTTCATTCATTTGAATGGCGCCCTGTTTACTTTAGCAGACAGGGAGGAATGTTTATTTGTAAAGCACACAGTAAATAGCTTATAAAAGCACTGGCAGTGACGGACTGGCTGGATGAGATATAATTCCCTAACACATGGTAATGTGACTGCTTAGGCAAAAGAAAAGCTTTACCTCCTATTCCTTTGGTTGTCATTGATAAGGATTCCAGTAGGCAGGCAGAAGCTGCCTTCAATTAATTCTTTTCTTGGAACCAGCAAGTGTACAGTTTTGGCCAGCTATGATATTCCCTCATTTTACTCCAGGAGTTAATGGTTCACACTGGGCCACCTAAACATTTACCAAACTCTTACTCTTACTAAGACATGTTCACTTTAAATTTTCCAAGGTCCTATGAAAAACAGCCATTACTGGGTTAAACCATTTACACTTGAATATTGCAAGCCACTTGCAAACCAAAAATTCACCCTTTTATAAAGATTTAGGGATTTTTTGGAAAATATATCTTTGTATTTTGTCAAATAACTCACTCTAGGTTGTAAAAACTACAGAAGTCTGGACAGAGTTGCTGCTGTATTATTATTTCAGCTGAACACACTAGCTTGTTAGCCTTGAAGATATTTGGTCATTCCCCTTGTCCCCAGCTGGGTCCTCATGTTTAATTTGGACAGTAAGCCACATTCCTATAGCAGACTAACTAAACCAATGACAGGGCATTTCCTATGTTGTGTGTCAAAGGCCAAGCATCCTGTGTCCACTGAATTTTGGGAACAGCCTTGCCCTTTTGTTGTCCTCACTGTTTTATTTGTAAGATATTTTCACTTGCGTAGTTTTTGTGATTTGGGAATTCAATCAATAAAGCAGAACTACAGTTCCAAACTTCAAATTTGCAAGCAGGTAGAATTAATATTGCAGATGGGACATATTTACCTGCCTGTTTGCAATCTTTTTTTTAAAGTACACTGAGATGCACATATGCCGAAGTTGGCCGAAGATCCAGAACCTGGAAAAGGACCAGATGAAGATAGTGATGCCTGCGACGTAGTGCATACAGGTGATTGTAAATAAATAATTGCAATTGGATAGGTACGTTTATTTAATTGCAGAAGGGACAGGCGATTGCATTTTCCTTCTGCAAATAAAAGACATGCCTGCTCGCAATTTTTTAGGGTTTAGTTCCATTTTAGAATAGAACTAAACCCTAACTAGAAGACTTTTTTTTTTTGCTACGCCCCTTTTGTCCTCTTTGGGTTCATTACCTGACTTCAAATACAGGGAAAGCTCCATTAGCCATGGTAGGTTTCCTGATGGTAACAACTACAGAATGCAATGAGGTCATTTACAGTCTCCCTGTATCATATAATATTTTTTACATCTTGCCCATGATTTTATCATAATGTTCATGGTGTCTCTATGCCACTCTCTTGAAAAACAAAATTCACTAAATGCAGCCAAGAAAGCTCACTGCTTTGTAATTATCAAAGCAGAATGTTATTATAATTATATGGAAAATTGGATTAGTGCAGGAACTGACCATATTAAAGATGACTTTGACGTCAATGGTTGCCTTGATGTGCATGTGAATCCTGCTACTATACCTTATTTTGGATGCCTGACAGATACCCACTTGGAAAATTGTGCAAATCCATTTATGTTTTCGAGCTATTATAGTATGAAAATGCCTACAGAACCAATCTCCAGTTTATGTTCTACTCTGTGGATAGGTATAAAAGAGAATCCTTCCAGGCAAGGCCATAAGTCCCTTTAATGGTTGCATCTTTGTACCTTCTAAAAGGTCTTCTGAGCTTTAGTGAAGATTCCTTCCCTGGCCCAAACTTGATAAGTCAAAAATATCACTATATAGGGTTAGATTTTTTTTGAGTGTCTTGTCAACATAGGACACGTTGATGGTGTTTTTTGTATCACCTGAAGCCAATGTAGCTGTTTCTGGAATGTTTTGGGGAGGATAGCATTTACATCTACTGCATTAACATCGACTATAATTAGGATTCTCCTCAAAGCCATTTTGATTCCCCCAGTGTCACCAACTAATATTTTTTGATCTCTCAGTGACAGTTTTGGTTCCTCTTGTGTCACCTACTTTATATTCTACAGTTCTCCTGTAATATTTGCGGATCTCCAAGTACCATTTTAGGTTTCCCCAATGACAACTACTCTATTATCACAGTTTTTCTGTAATGTTTGTGGACCTCCCAGTACCAGTTTTGGTTCTCCTACTATCACTATTCAGTGTTCTCCCAAGCCCCTTTTTGCTGGGACACAATACAGGGACTGCTATCAGCCTACAGGCTTTTTACCACTCAGTATAAAAAAATTCTGGGAAGAATACTGCCTACTATATTTTCACAGCTCTCTTATAATATTCAAAGATGGTTTACATCACAGTTGTTTTTTTCTACTTACAGCAGAGAATGCAACAAAGAAACAAGAACAGCCATGATAAATAACTCTATGCATTTTACTTTACACACAAGTTTTGGCTGAAAATTCTATTATTCTGTCTTTTAAAAATAGTTGGACTGGAAAGCGGAGAGATTCCCTCTGGTTCCACACATGGGACAATCATCTTTTTCCAACTTACTCAAAAATGATTTAACTGCCGTGGCTAACAAAGTCTCCATTCACAACTTTTAGAGAGCAGCTTTAGGAGCCTGTGGGGTTTTTCTGGAAATGTTTCCAAGTTCTAAGTTTATGATGAAATGACCAGTGAAGTAAGTCTGAACATCTGGGCAGGCTGGACTAATTACCCTCGTGCAAGAATAATTAGCTTAATCTGCAAAACTGCCATTCCTCCATATAAAACATCTGCTCTTGATTAATGTTCCAGAAATATGTGATATATGGAACAAATATTAGGAACACCTCAAGCCCAGGAAAGAGTGTGGAGTGAGCAAAATGGTTGCCACTGAAATTATGATGTCTGACGGTGACTAACCTGCCAAGATCAATGAAGTAGGCCATGAATCACCGTTGTTTTAACAGTTTGTGGTTCTGGCAGGAAATATTTCAGAAAAAATGATCAACTGTATTTTCTTCTGTTGCTGAGCCATTCTCAGCTTGGTTCATAAGCAGGGAACATCAGGAAATTGTCAACTAACATCTTATGTTCTTTATTGACTTGAACAAGTTCCCACCATCTCTCTGGGGACTTCATAATAACAAAAACACTTCCTGTTTTGAAAAGTCAAAGGTCACCATCATGCTCTAAGCTTGGCTGACACCATCTGGGACATTTCAGCAAATACCATTTCTATATCTGACCCACTGACTTGAATCTTTAATTCCATTAAACGAGAATCACCTTGGGCCTATTTCTGTCAATGAGCAAGCTCATAGATATAAAAAAAAACACTTAAATCCACAAGGTGATGATATAATATGAGCTATTTGTTGTGTATGAAGAGAACGTTTTATTTTTTATTTAAAATGATCATTTCAGATCTCCAGTGAACCATAGTATTTTATCACAGGTCCTACAGCTGTCCCAACATCTCTTAGGAGAGCAGTAGAAAACTATTTCATGCACACTGCAGCTGTGGTAGATATCAGCCTAATTTCAGAAAGTGACATGTTTGGATACTTTGGAGGAAGAACAAATAGAAGAACATTGACTTGTTTTAATTATTTTTTTTTAAGTAAGGTATCTTTAACTGCAATGGCTAGTGTCCAATACTGTAAGTGAAGCTTGGTCACTGAGTGTTTGCTGCAGTGCACAATTCAGAGCCCATATACCTATTAATATTACACAGTATTTATATAGCGCCATCATATTATGCAGCACTGTACATAGTTGTAAGTCCATAGTTGTGTCACTAGCTGTCTCTTAAGGAGCTCACAATCTAATGTCCCTACTATAGTCATATGTTATTATTAGACTAAGGTCAATTTTAGGGGGAAGCCAATTAACCTAACTGTATGTTTTTGGGATGTGTGAGGAAACCCATGCAGACACAGGGAGAACATACAAACTTCATGCAAATAGTATCTCGGCCGAGATTCGAACCTAGGACCTAGCACTGCAAAGGCCAGAATGCTAACCACTGAGCCACTGTGCTGCCCTATTCAAATTTATAGAATAATTAAAGAGTTTCTGAGGTTCTGAAGTTAACAAAATTAAAAGAAAAGAAAAAATATATATAAGGAAGGGGTTCTTCATTGTAAGGTGTGTGAAAATGTGGAATCGGCTCCCTCAGGAAGTAGTTTCAGCAAATACTATGGATTGCTTTAGGAAAAAGCTGGATGATTTCTAGAAGCACAGATAAAAACTGGGTATTAAGGCTTTAAAGTACAAATAACAGTGACTGTTGATCCAGGGAACATCCGATTGCCTCATGGAATCAGGAATTTGTTTTGTCCATAGGGCTTTATATCTGGGATATGTTTATTTCCCTAGTGGTTGAACTTGATGGACTTGTGTCTTTTTTCAACCTGACTATGTAACAATTAATTCAGAGCTGGGCAAAAATGTGCCACATGAATATTGGGGTGGCATATAAGACCTTTTATTATATTATATATTATAGATACTATATATATAAAGCTGGGGGTATTCAAATATCACATTTATTCTTTCACTTAGGGATTTCTATAATTTTACACGAGACTTATATCATTTTTGCAAAAGTTTTATACAATTTTACACACGCTTTTAAATTGATTTAAATAAACTATCTGTTGAATATCACCAGAATTTTGGTCAAGGATCGGGTGAAATAAAAGGAGAATTTCCTCAGTGAGTGCAAAGATAGCCCTTCTCCATTCTATCCAAAACTACAAAAAATAAAGAAAAGAAAAAGAAATTGGAGTAGACTAAGCTGTTGTTTGCCATGAGCTGGTGTCCTGTAAGGAGCCTCTCCCTGTTAAAGTCAACAAATGACAATTTTCCAGCTGCTATCCTTTGTCACAGGAATAACTACAGAATAAATATAAAGGGAAGGAAAATGGCCACTCAGGAAGATAAATCCATTAGCGCACAATTTAATGTCCTATTAATTATAGGAGAGGTTTTTTACTCTTCCACTTTTCCCCTTCCTTTTTTCCATTATGTGTGCACAATGATTCCTTTGTGTGCACACAGATTACACCATTAGATGAGTCACATCTATCCATCTACAGGTAAGATCACACAATGGATAAATATATGATGGTAATGGGTATAGATAAAAATACTGCAGGCAGGAGAAAAGCATGTGCACTTCATTCAACAATTACAAATGAAATGTTGAGATGCATGTTGTGTACCTACCTGTGTGTTTTGTTTTCCATCCATCCATTGCTGTACTGTACCAATTATCTCTGTAATTTGGAGGTCCTGGAACACATCTGCTGGTAAAACATTAAATCACTCTACTTTCTATGCTGTTTGCTGCCTTTTAGTATGGTTGGTGAGTCACAAAAAAAAAAACAGTATTTGCACAATGTAGTCTTTTTTAAAATACATTTCTGCTAAAGTGGAAGGTACTTGCAAAGGTTTGTCACAGATGACGCGTGGCTGGAGGGTGTAGGGATTCCTTATCTATTGACGCATTCCGCCATTGCAATACTGCCATTCTATAGCCTGCACACTTGATCATGGTCAATATGTTCAGTCTGTATTTGCTTGGCTTCATGTGTATCTTGTTTCTTGGATGCGGCACCTTGTTTGCCACCCACCACAAGCATTTGGCTTTTTGACCACAATTCTCCCTTGTGAATATCTAAAGAATATGGGTATCCAGCTACCCCACTTAAAGCACAAATAAATGAAAGAAACTGAAAACCATTCCAAATGCCCCATTTCTTTTTTTCCAAATTGGTACCACCACGGGTTGAATCCTAGTCAACTGGGCACCACACCAACCTGGGCACCACATGTGTATCTAGTAAAGATCTGACACCCTGTGGCTGTGCTTTGATGGAAGTCTTGCACTTCTTTAAATAGTGCTAACCATGACATAATAATTCAAGAAATGTTAGTTAGTAGAGGAAGCATAGAGATGTGTGGTTCTTTACTGATTTCTTGGGTCACCAATTAAAATACAACCTGCTTGCTCTAAAAGAGGACAAGAGCTGGTCCAGGGCATCCAATTCCCTTTCCCCACCCCAACAATAGGTCTTATAATAAAACCATACATATTGTTCCTAAGCACCTGCATAGCTATGGGATATATTTTTCTAAACTACTTTGTTTTAACATTTCTATTGTTTCAACTTTGCAGGACCATCTGCATTTTTTGGCATTGCTCTTACACTTCTTGCAAGTACACAATAAAGCATTATCCTTAATGAATGTCCTACATATCGTGCCTCTTCCAAACTTTTGTCTATATGGTTGAGTAATAGTCAACATCAATAGAACAAGATTGGCCAAAGATACAGAGAAAGCGGCTCTTTTGTATGGCTTCCCCTTTTTGCACTTGAAAATAACAGGGAATGGCAACAGATGTAATAAATGTAAAGAGGGAAAAAAACTGTCTGTGTATAATCACTTTTGTGTGCACAAAGAGCTGGACAATGTGTCTCTCTGTAAAACAAACACACACAAAGGGGAAAAAAAACGTCCTTTGGGGGTGGAGATGAGGAGGTTAAAATAAAGTCCATATGCTTTTTTTACTGTGCAATTTGTCTAATGAGACCAGTGTTGAGGCCAAGAAAGGTTCATGCTTACATCCACCAATTACCTTCTGTTATCTTGAAGTAAGGGGGGGTTGAACTTCACTAAGTTATGCTGAGTTAACCATTTTCCATCCAGAGGATCTGGCCTTGCTCCAGGAACATCTGCAGGCACAGTGACAGGAAAGTTGGAAAATATGGGCAGCTGGAGACTATAAAAAGGGGAAGTGGTAGGCTGATATATATCCACTGGTTTCCAGATGCCATTTTGTAGCAGAGACACAATAGTCAAGGGAGGAAGGAGGGGGTCATTCAGAATGCATTAAAATTGTGCAGCCCTATGCATTGTAACTGCAAGGATATGCAATAAAAATCCTTTGTTCGACCCCTTGTGGAATTAGGATGCATTGAAAAGACTAGATGATCAAGAATCTACTGCCAGCATCTTAGTGTACACCAAGATTGACCTTGCAGACCCCTGATTTGCATAGTTCATAAAAATTCAGACCTGTGAATAAGCCAAGGCTGGCCCCGGAGACCAGAATTTATTACATAGCCTATACATTCTGCCCTGTCCATGAGCTAAGGCTGGCCTTAGAAATCTTTGTCTTTTGCATAGTCCACATGCATGTGGACCATTGTTTCTAATTTTTAGAGACTCTTAAATCACTAGCATGGTGTCTATGGATTGGTGTAAGGCCAATGCGGTTCGTATCTTCAAAAAGAGAGCAAAGTCATTATGAAGTAGCTACAGACCGGTTAGTTTAATGTCCATAGTTGGAAAGGTTCTAGACAGTTTGATAAAAAAAAACACAGAGGAGTTTCTGCTAGAAAATAATATTATACGTGATAGTCAGCATAGATTCACCAAAGACAAAAGTTGAAGATTTCCACCTATACATATGTTATATATCACATAGGCCACATCCCTTATTAAACTCAGAAAAAAAGAATATATGGTGAAAAACACCAATTTTTGTAGCTGGATTTTTTAGGCCAATATCAACAACATATATTATAAAAATAACAACATTTTTTAATAATATTTAAATTACAAGGCTCATTTCCAATACACATAAATACCACATAAAACCATTATTAACCACAATATTCTCTCCTTTCAGAGTGTCCCTGTGAGGGATACATTCTGGGTAATTTCTCTACGCGTTTCGCAGAAATATCCGCTTCCTCAGGAGAGAGGAGAGAGAATCTGATGCTTGTGTTTTTAGCAACACTCTGTTAGAATCAGTGGTGGGGAACAGATCGGTAGTCATGGCAGTGAAGCTGTTATATGTTTTGCTCTGGTATCAATTTTAAATCACATCTAGTTGGTATTACAATTTGAAGTGCTTCAGTTTCAATGTTATTTCTGTTAGTCAGTTTTGAAGCAAACAATAATACCATATGGAAATCTCACAGCTGAGCCACACGTGTACACACCAACTCCCCTGCATGCTGCAGTCGGAGAGCTCATGTACACATATCTCAGTGCATGTGCCTAGGCTGGCTTTAGCTACCATTGAGCTTTGCATAGTCAACAGCAGTCTATGCATGTGCTAAGGGTGGCCTTGGAGACCACTGATTTGCATGTGCCAAAGCTGTCTTTAGCTACACTTGATCTTTGCAAAGTCCATGGGCACTAAGGCCTATGGATGTGCCAAGCCTGGCTTTTGCTCCCATTGATCTTTGCATAGCCTGCATGTACTAAGGCCTGTGCATGTGCCAAGGCTGGAATTAGAGACCAAAGATCCTCACACTGTCCACATGCAGTAAATCTGTGCATGTGCAAAGGGAGCCTTTGGTGACCATTGATTTTTGCCTAGTCCATATCTTCATACATTGTTGGGCGTTTAGAAAGCCTCCTTATTCATGAGGAAGGTGCAAATAATTGCAATGTGGTATGGTCCTCAAAAGCTACTTTACACTGCAGTATGAACGGGTACCTAACAACATGTATGTCTCTTCAATGTTTACTCATCTTTTATTTAAATTCCTGCTACGCAGTATGAAACTCCTAACAGCGAGAGCTGTAATGTGCCCTCTGCTGTATAAACCCCACAGTTACCTAATTAGCCCTGCAAATGCACCAAGTCACACTTTAAAAGTGAGATACAGCCAGAAAACAATTGCTTCACATGTGTTTTGTATTTGAACTTCCAAGTACACAGTGCCCTAGATTTGTCAAAGAGGAAACATATTAACTCTTTTAGAACTAATCTCCATTTTTGACTTCTATGTTCTTCTTTGTATGACTTTTATGCATATGTTCAAGTCATGCATTATTGGTGTAAAAAGTAACAAACCATTACTATTTATAAAAACAAGACTGTAAAAAATGTTGGTTTATGTATTTAACAGTAAGCTTTACAGCAGAGTTTAAAATGAGTTCCACTGTCTTTTACTTGAATATAATAAAAGAAATGATAGGAGCTTTCACACATCCAGATGATTGACATTTTTTACAGTTCTGAAGTCCGTTGGTGGTCTTTACCAACTTCTGACCAGCTGACTGGACAGTGGAAGTGGAGCAACAGATAAGATGTAACCAAATGCCCATTCTTTTCTATCCCCCTATTATATTCCTTGCCATTTTACCATTCAGCACATCCATTCCAGACACCTCTCATCCAAATGGGAACTTTGCTTTGAAGGGTATAGTCAGAGACTAATTTTAAACCAAATATTGGTGCATGTATGGACTTCTGTGTTGAAGTGCAACTGTGCATATTTTTTTCTTTCGTTAACTAAGTTCTTCTCACATCCCTGAGAGCAGCCAACTTGGTATTTTACTTACCTTCAGCTCAGATCTAGTAATATTTACTATGCAGGAGCACTCTGTGCCACACAGCAAGATGTGAACTGACTCAAGCAGCCACTTTGGGTGCCCCTTTTGCTATTCTAGTTTATAGGTTCACCATCCTTTAAGGGTTATGTCCAGCCAAGAATGCCCTTCTGCAATAAAGTTTACACCTTTCATTCCCATCCCTTACCAATCCTATCTAAGTGCTCACCCTTATCCAAGGCTGTAACATGGTGTCTCATGTTCTTAGGCGTCTCTATTCTAAATTAGGGAATAGAGGGGTCCTACTTTAGGTCCCTCTGTCTTTGAATTGATGATGCAAACACTTTCCTATGGTTGTTCAGAAGTGGGTCCCTCTTAAGGTTGCAGCTGCCTGGTGAGGTCATGGCCAGGGCTGGTTAGCATAATGAATGGTACAACCAGACCAGTAGGCAGGAAGACTGGACTGACTTGTGGATCACTGATCCACTACTACTGGACATAGCACAGGCAAATGAAAATTGAGGTAATTAAAAAAAAAAAAGGAAAAAAAAGGAAAATGAAAAAGTTGGGGAGGTGCCAAGAGGGAGGAAGGAGAGTTTAGTAAATGAGTTTTGATGCTTTAAATCTTAAAAGGAACTCCTGAAGAAGACCCAAACCTAATATAATTTCACATTCAAAAAACAGTGTCTGATTAGGAACTGAATAGAATTAAATCCACTATTTGTCCCAGATGTATTTCCATTTGATGGAGACACTTGTCATTAAGATTTTAGTCATGGAAATCAGCAGTATTCACAAAATGTACATCAATCCTACAGGAAAGGGTGGGGAAGCTTCCTTGTCTGGCCATCCTATTCTATGGTTTATGTCTCCTTCTATTCATCTTTAAAATGAAGACCTAATTGACAGAGTTCTAGACAGTTTTAAAGATTTCCAACAGGGCCGCTTCACCTGCTGTAAATATGACAAGGATATTCCATGAGACGTGGATCCCACAAACAGAATAAATGTCTTTCAGGTGCACAGAGGAAAGTTTTGAAAATCTGTCTGGAGAAAATGATCTAGCACTCCAGAAGATATTTTTATTTTTATGTTTTTGGTATTCATTCCAGTACCATATTACTACAATCTAAGCTTAACAGGGATAAGGAATCATATAATAGGTTTGCCATCTCTACAACAGCTCTTAAAAAGTGCTCTGATTGCCTGTTTTACAAGAGAAGTTGCTGACATTATGAAACTTAAGCAAAGGACATTTTGCTACGGGAGAGGAACATATAAGCCCTCTACTGTAGCTGTTCCCACTATGTCTTTCCCATTCAGAATAAATTACATAGTTACATAGTTAGACTGAAAAAAGACGTCAACCAAAAGACAAATGAATGAAAATGTGTACCATTGAACCCTAAAGCTGGAGATGATCTACAAGATGGCAAAACACCCAAGTGAAGTATGGTCTAGTTTGCTCCAATAGGGAAAAAACTTTCTTATTCCCTAAACACTTGTATATTTCTTGGATAAAATGAGCAGTGTTGTTTCTAGTAATAATTATCATTTTCTTTCTGAACATGTAAAAACACTTTCACTTTTGAAGTAATCTAAAACCAGCATCTTCAAAAGATCATTCCACATTTTGCTCTCCATATGCAGAAGAGTATCCTTTTTTCACCCAGGCACAAAAAGTTTCATTAACATTTAACAATATTAACATTTGCAATAACATTAATAATAATATTACAATTTGCAAAAACATCTTCCCCTATACGGGTGTGTGTTCTTGACATAGTTTGGTGCTCCAGTAAATGAACTTGCACGTGTAGGATTTATGTCATCTCGGCCCGGCCAATCTAAAGATCCAAATCTTTGAAGAGGACTGGGCATGAATGTAGCAAGGGGAGATAAGTTTTGTTTCCCTTCAATTTCTTCTTCTCAGAAGTGAATAACCTCAGTTTAGTCAACCTGTTCTAGATGAGGTCCAACATCCAACTCCGACATGTAAGGAAATCTCTAGTATCAAGTTGTCTGCTTTCTTGTAAGGTGGCCATAATGTTCGCCAATCATTTCTTTATAGACAGGAAGATGCTGTTCCACCATCTGATCCCCTGTTGATACCTCCTTATTTCTGGACATGTTGGGCTGTAGTACAAGGATCCCAGCAGCCAAGGCTTTTTTTCATTAGCACTCAAGGAGCCGTCATCCTGGAAATATGTTGAGACATGGCCAAGGAATCTACTAGGTAAATTTTACTTAAAGCATTCATAGTAATAAAATTCATTGTCAAACACTGTAAATTTACTCCTGTTGTTCCATTTCCTCCAGCCATCTCTTAAATCCTTAAAAATGCATTTTTTTATGAGAATTGTATGGTTTTTTTGGTAGTATCATGAAGTTTTTATTAAAAAACTTAATGTTTCCTCAATTTCAATTTCTTGATGTGTACATCTTTGCTACTGAAAACAAATGCTTTGTAGAATACATGAGCCAAAATAATGCAAACAGGACTGGGGAATGTAATGTCTCCGTATTCCAAGAGAGGAGGTTACGGCTCCCCAGTGTTTCTGGTGCGGTCACATTGCATGAGAAAATTTTGGACAGATGAGGGGATAGTTCAAACACTGGAAAGTTCTAAATGTTAGTGTTTCTGTCTGTGTATGTCATTGTTCATTTTATTGTCTGTTTTACAGAGTGGACCAATTCCTTGGCAGATTAATCCATCTCAAATTAGCTATAATTGCATTTTGGCACAGAAAGTCCCAACACAGTAAACAAGGATATTTTGTATGCTGCATTCAGATCTTTTATATCGTTCTTTTCTACTTATAGGAACATCTTTATGTTTTACATAAACATTTATGCCCATTACTGGTACAATTAAAACTCAAATCTTCTAATTAGGCATTTAGATAGTACCCCTCTTCTACATGGCATAGAGGTTCATAATGCCGAACTGCGTTCCGTTTTTTTTTGCGGATGACATTTTAATTTTCACCTCTAACCCCAGACAAGATAGTCGCATCATCCAACAGATATTTGACACTTATGAAAGTTTTTCTGGGCTTACAATAAATTTTGACAAAAGTGAGATACTGTCCCTGGCCAGATCTTCAACGATGGCAGAAAAATGGAGGACACATGTGCCATTTAAAGTGGCGGCACACTCTATAGTATATCTTGGACTGCGCATTGGTCGTTTGCCGTCCTCCCTATATACGTTAAATTACCCGCCTCTGTTAGCCAAAATACAAAAGGAGTTGAAAATGTGGGAAAAATTGCCGTTGTCATTTCTCGGCCGCTGTCACCTAGTGAAAATGATGTCTTTCTCCAAATTGCTTTATCCTATGCAGACATTACCTTTGTTGCTGACCCACGCGGACGTCAATATGTTAAATAAGGCCTTCACAAAATTTCTCTGGTCCGGTAGGCGCCCAAGGATCTCTTTGTCCAAATTGTATCTACCTAAAACAGCAGGGGGTGTAAGCTTTCCTAATGTTCGACTTTATAACTTGGCTTGTCTGTTACGGCATGTGGCAGACTGGCTCAAGGGGACATCCTGCTATTCCAATGTGTACCTGGAGACTGCTATGTCATACCCATGGGACCCTTGTGCCTTGTTACACTGTAAATTTTCAGGGATTCCAGCTCCTTTGCGTCACAATATATTAATCAGAGATACTGTGGTCCCATGGAAGGTGGTTAGACAACGTTTTAAGTTACCAGCCCGTCTATCTCCATATTTGCCCATTTGTGGGAACCCTATGTTCCCACAGGCGCAAGAGCATGCAGCTTTCCAATTGTGGAAAACTAACGGTCTACTATACTTGAAAGATCTTTTCCGTACGGAGGATCTAACCAAACTATCATTGGCAGAGCTGCAGACTACCTATAGTATCCCCCAATGGGCACTTCACCCATTATATTATAATCAGGTCATGTCTTACCTTAAATCATTGGTATTACAATATGTGGATGTTTTTCGTCCCAATGGTTTTGACAAGTTGTTATCCTTATCACCTCCTAATATTTCAAACATATATGCATATCTTCTGCCTACGTTTGTTAAGCCCCTCTCAGTTTCTAATGTGAAATTGTGGCAAAAAGACTTCCCGGACCCGGATATAGTGGATATTGTTATAGAAGGATATCAAACAGTTCGGCAGAGCATAGAAAATGAGATTTGGAGGGAATCTCAATTTATGTTGTTACATAGGGCCTATAAGGTGTTTCGACCCTCCATCTCTACCCCACAATCCATTCAATGGCATCTTCAATGTCCTAAATGTAATTGTGTTAATGCTTCTCTGTCACACCGTTTATGGTCTTGTCCTAACATTACCAACTTTTGGCAGGGCATTTCACTGGTAATTTCTAATGTGACCGGCTGTTCAATTTCACAAACACCCTCTTTGTTATTATTTGGCTCCTGGGAAGGTATAGCTCTGGACAATATACCACGTTCAGTGCGGAAATGGATAGATGTTTGTTTGTTGGCAGCAAGACGTGCAATTATGTGTCAATGGATACAACCTCTTCCACCATCCACGGAACAAGTCCTCTCCTCTCCCAAGGCTTTGTTTCATAGAGAAATGCTGGATGCTCAATTACAAGGAGACTCCCTGATCACCGGCTTTTGGCAGCAATGGTACCGTTTTTTACTCTATACATTCACCAGCTCAAAATGCACGTCAATTCTTGAACCATTAAGATATTCCACTTGGTACATCACTAATATTTCTGACTCATAATCCATAATCCATTGTTTTATTTATGGACTCCACTGGCTGATTTTTTGTTTTATGTTATAAGTGTTTCTCCCACCCCCCCCCCCCCCCCGCTTTGTGTCATGTTACCCTACTGGTTTTGCTTGTTCACTTATCTTTGTAAATTTGAAAAATTAAATAAAAACATTTTGCAAAAAAAAAAAAAAAAACTCAAATCTTCGTGCTTATGGTATTTCGGAACCAGGGTTCCTCCGGAGGTTGCTGGGGGTTCCTTGAGCAATGAGCAATTTGTGCCTCTCAGGTCAATTTAACTGACACCAATGATCTTTTAGGCTATCTGTAAGGGCGACATTCTTCCTATGGGCTGCCACACTAATGTACTGGGAGCTGTGGATAAAGTAATCATTCCAGGGGTTTCCTAAGACATGAAAATTATTTCAAGGGGTTTCCCATGTTAAAAAAGTTTAAAAAAACACTGGTCTAATCTAACTCTATCATTTTCTTCTTACCTTGTCAAGTGAGATTTAGGTCCTTTGATAATGCCATTTTAGGGTGCAAAGGACCAGATGCTCAGATGCACCAATGCCAGCTGGAGTACAACTATCCCTTGCACTGATGTTGTCACTTGCAGGCAGTCTTCTCGTTCATTAGATTATGTCAATGCTTGAAAACTCATTGGAGTGTTCACATTTGGTAGGCAGTGATGGACACCCAGCAGAACACTCATTCCCCAGGAAATGAAAGAGAAAAAATGCAGGGCCGGAGCATTTCAAAATCACCTATTACATTGAGAGCTTTTTTGGTCGGTGGTGAGCTTCTGCCATAATCAGCAAGTATGCACAGTTTAGCACAGACTTACCTGTGTGCAGCTGTCCTGCAGCAATTTCAGGTTCAAGAACTGTAACCACTGGACCATCTTTTCTGCCAGCTTCATGGCTGACTTCCAAGAAGATGAAGAACCTCTTCAGCCATTGTTGAAAAAGCATCTTTGTCAGACAGTGCTGTATGCTGCTACGGAACTTTGTAAATCCTAAAATTGGATGGACAGAAACACAAATCCTTTGCAGGCACAACAGTTCTCATATAAGTATTGTAACTGTGTGTTTAGTCAGGGGTTTTTCTTTCAGGGAGTTTTTCTTCAAAGGAAATAATTTAGATTTTTTTATGTTTGTCTATTTGTATTTCTTTGTCTGACCACACATTTTATCAGAAGTATTTCTATATTTTTATTAAAAGCACTGACAGAAATGGTGATAATTGCATATGATGAAATGATTATAATACTCTATAATACCACAATAACTGCTCAGCCTGAGAATATCAGTTTTTTTTTCCTCTTTGCCCAGCTTGTAATAGGATTGTTTATAATGGGCTGTTTTGAGTGTTTGTAAATTTTAGAAGCATTTGGTTATACTGTCATTCAAATGTTTTTATGATAATGAAGTGACTTTATGATCAATAGTGATATTTTATTTATTTTGTAAATAACATTGTTTCTGTGGTAATTTTAGGAGTTGTTGGTAGGTGCTGAACACATCTGATGTAATGAGAAATTCAAGGATATCAGTTGGGAATGATCTAGTATGCCCCTACCTGTCCCCAGAGACTACCAAACTCCTTGTACACGCTCCTATTATCTCACTTGTCAAGGATTTTTCAATATATTTAGTGTATTTCAGGTCTGCTTTTCATTAAATTGGCTCTAGTTCTTGTGATACAGGAATCGGAATAGATGATTTTACCAACAGCAAATGTTAACACAGCATAATATTATCAATCTTTATTTACACCAATGTTTTGCATTTTATACATTAAATGTAGCATTATTTTCATGAAATTTTCATTTGCTTTTAAAGAAATATGAGTTATTCAAGAAAAAGTTGTTTAAATTACCCTAATGTGTTATGTGCTGTGAATGTAAAAGGTTTCAAACATACAAGAAAAACAAGTGGGAGTACGGTGATATGGAATCAGCAAGACGACCTGTGCTGCATGGTGCTGATGTTCCCATACCAGTGTTCAGTCCCTGATAATCCTGTATCCGACATGGAGGATATACAGGGAGTGTAATCCAGGAGTTAGCAGTGGGAGTGAATATGAAGGAAGTGTTTTATCAAACTAGCAGTTCTCCCAAGAGCTCAATGATTTAATACGTGACCTAAGTCTGTCAAAACAAGCATCTGAACTTTTACTATCCAGGCTAAAAGAAAAGAACTGTCTGAGACCAGAAGTTAAAATAACAGTTTATAGGACAAGAGAGGTGACACTACTATTATATTTCAGTGAAGATGGAGACTTCATGTACTGTTGTAACATCCCTGGACAACTAGCCCATATGAGAGTACCAGAATACCGAGCAGAAGACTGGCGGCTTTTCATAGACAGTTCCACTCCAAGTTTGAAATCTGTTTTACTGCATAATGACAAATGCTTTGCATCAATTCCAATTGGTCACTCAACAAAAATTAAAGAAGAATATGAAAATATCAAAATGGTCTTACAAAACCACCAATGGTCCATATGTGTTGATATAAAAATGGTGAACTTCCTTCTTGGACACAAAGTGGATACACAAAGTACCCATGTTTCATCTGCTTGTGGGAAAGTAGAGCAAAGCAGGATCACTGGAAAAAAATGACATGGCCTCCAAGGGAAAACATGAGAAAAGCTGCAGCGAACATCATTACCGAACCAATGGTTGACAAAGAAAAAATCATTCTCCCTCCACTACACATAAAGTTGGGATTAATGAAGCAATTTGTTAGAGCTCCGAACAAGGACTGATGCTGAAGCTTTTGCCTGGCACAGCTATGTCATGGTTGTCAAGAGTGGGAGTGAAAGAACAGAAAGGAGCGGTCAGACAGATAGGAAGCAAACTAAGAGAGAGCAGTGTCACTGATACCAATGGAGCGGAAGATTTGCATTAGAAGGGGGTGATCAACAGTGTCAAAAGCAGAGGAAAGGTCAAGGAGAAGGAGCAGGGAAAAGTTGTCTTGAGACTTAGCTCTGATGAGGTCATTGGCCACTTTAGTAAGGGCTGTTTCAGTGGAGTGGGCAGCTCTAAAACCAGACTGGAGGGGGTCAAGGAGAGAGTTGGTGCTCAGGTTCTCGGTGAGTCTTTTTGTAGACAAGGCGTTCAAGAAGTTTGGCGATGGGGGATGAATGGATGGGGATAGGGAGAATTATGGCATGTTTGAAAGCGGAGGGGTATATACCAGTAGAAAGGGGGAGGTTGACTAGTTTTTTAGGGCGAGGGCCAGGGGGGAGGAATGGGCACAGAGTAGATCAGAGGGAATTGGGTCAAGCGGACAGGTAGTAGATTGAGATGATGAGACTTCGTCCACAGTAACAGGGCTGAGGGAGGCCAGTGATGATTTACAGGTGGAAGGGGTGGGTATGGTTAGAGTGGTTCGGTGACCAGAGACATCATGTGTGATTTTGTCAATTTTATCTCTAAAGTAGGTGGCTATATCTTGAGAGCCAATCTAGCAAAACAAATACCATATTTGGAATCTGTGCATTAAACATAACCTAAAATGACTTTAATCCATTTGGCAAAAAAATGTTTGTTGACTAGTGTTATGTATGAATACTGCAGCCAGACTCATCCATCTTTCCCACCACTCCTCTTCTTCTGCCTCTCTTTGCAGATCTCTTCATTGGCTTCCATTTCACCTTAGAATCAAATTCAAGCTCCTGTCCTTTGCCTTCAAATCCCTCCACAGTTCTTGTCCCACCTATCTTTCTGACCTGATAGAAAAAAAACTCTAGCCACTCTCTTCTCTCCTCCAATGATCTACTAATGACTTTCTTACTCATAACCTTGTCACATGCAAAGCTCTAAGACCTTTCTATAGCTGCCCAACTTTCTAAATTGGTCTTCCTCATCCTATTTGGCTTGCTCCTACTTTCTGTTCATTTAACCTCCTGAGTGGTAAGCCAGAGTGTGTCTCGGAGTAAAAAAAACCTGCTGAAAGTCGTAACCCCAAGCCACACACGGGGTAGCTAAAAAGATAAAGCCTTACCTGGTCCCATCGACTTCCTCCAGTGTCCTGCCATCCTCAAGGCTAGTCCTCTTCCTTCGATTGGTCGCCTGGCGAGTGCGCTGACGTTCCCCAAGGATTTCTCGGTGATGTTAGTGCTTACGTCAGTGCGTGCGTCGGTGCGTGCTGGAGCACAGCAGGAAATTCAAATTTTTTTATATTGGTTTCAAAACAAAATAACTGTTTTGAATCCAATACAATGCAATCATTAAAATATATGCTACTGTACAGTTATATTACACCCTTGTTTTAACAGATTTTTGAGTTTTTATTTAAAGTTTATTATTACATTTAATACATTTAATAAATATTGGAAATATTTCGGTGAGATGCTTAAGAACTACAGGCCTACAATGTAAAATAAATTTTCACCAATAACAATGTACCGCATTTAAACATATAAATCTGGACAGAAATAAACCGCCCAGGAGGTTAAAAAAACATTCAAAACCCATCTTTTCAAACTTGCCTACCATCTTCTTCTGTCTCTTAAAACACCCACTACTTTTTTTCTTATTTAATGTACAGTGCTGCGTAATATGTTGGTGCTATAAAAAACCTGTTTATTAATAAAAATTATAATAATAATACTACCCACCATTTCATATCCCCCCTCCTATTGTGTGCTGCTTCCCCCGACTCTTAAATTGTAAGCTCTTCTGGGCAGGGTCCTCTCCTCTTCTTGTGTCATTGTTTGTATCTATTTGTAATTTTCTACTGCTGCGCTGCGTAATACGTTGGCGGTATACAAATACTGTTTTTTTCATTAATATTATTATTATTATTAATAATAATATTAATAATAATAAAAATTATGGATCTAGAATATACATACAAAATAAATTGCCATTGGTTAAAACTCAGCTTCTTCAAACATAGTAAATATTAAAGGTCACGCTTATCATTTTTTTATTTTTCTTAATACACTTTTATTCGTCAAATTATTTGCAGTTAGGTTCTGGAGATGAGTACCAGCACTCATCATTTACAATTCCCAGTCTTCAGTTTGAAGGACCATTATCCATGTGGATGCCTGCACTCCTGTTCAATATACAATAGCTTTATATTGTCCTTTACTAGCCTTAGTTATATATTTTTAAAATCTCCTTAATTAGGATTTTTGATTTTTCTTTTATATTACAGAGATGTTTCAATTTTTAGTACTCCTCATACTCATTAACTTGGGGTCTTAGGATGATGCTGTAATAGGTCTTGATGCAGGAGAATGCGGTGGGAGGTATGTGACGCCGATTTATGTAATTGTTCTCCAGATGTACAGACACAAGGCTGGAGTCTTCAGATATTCTGGTATCGCAGATGGAGTTCAATGGAACATACCTTGGGATTGAAAGAAAAGAAGTTAGTATTACCAACCGGATCCAATAAGACCGGGCCAATGGATGTGATTTATGGCCAAGTGTGTTGGCACCCGACATTACATAAAATCTTCTCGGACAATCCATTTGAAAACCATGGCCAATTATATGGACTGGCTTCCAATCTTCTCCCATGGATATGGCAGCCTCCCCTCCACTGGGAAGGTTCAATTATTTTTCAATAGGAATTTTTAGAATATTTAGAATTTTTAGAATATTTATAATATTTAGAAATAATAGAATATTTTTCAATGGGAACTTGTGATCATCTAAACAAAAAAGCATTTGAAAGGTCAAGTGCTGATGTTGGACAAGAAAACCTGGTTTGCAAATAACATCCTAATTTATCCTAGGACAGGTCGCTGTGTGGGTCACTTGTAGTTCCTTCACAACAAACTCAAGAAGTGTCCTTATGTAGCTGGCTTTGTACTTTGTATAGAGCCACTATTATGCTGGAACAGAAATTACTCTTTCCAAAACTGTCTTTGGCCCCGAATTGGACTCCTGCATGGCCACCCTATTACAGTAGCTTCAAATAGAGACTGCAACACAAATTACATGGTATGTTCCCCATACTACTTTTAAGAAATCCATCCATGCAGTCATTACTAGGGTGGCACTAAATAATTCTTACTCTGTAGTATGGGTTCACCGAACCCATGTAGTATGATAGATTGACATGTCACACTCTAGGGTAGTGGTCCCCAACATTTTGAGGCTAGCGGACCAATAAATGCACAGATTTCAGACTGCACATGCGCGGGGAGCTGTGTGTCACTCAAAGATTGCCGTATGTCACACCCCAGATTGATGTCATGATGCCAGAACTCGCCCACTCTCCCATTCCAGGCTCAGACCTGTGCAGACACAACCCGCCCGCCGCCCTGAACCTGCGATGTCTCCAAGAGATGTGGCCATGGCTCTGGCCAGTGCACCCCACCAGCGGGGGGTCCTTCTCCTGACCCCGCTGGTGGGTGCACCGGCCAGAGCCATGGCCCACCTGTCAGACAGTTCGGAGTTTGCTTGGTGCAATCAAATAACCACTTGATTACCAAAAACTGCCAAGGTATCCATCAGGCTACATTATCATATTAACAAATCTAGTAATCCTAATATGCCTTACCTGATTTTATTGAAGCTCAGACGAAGGACCTGCAAAGATTTCAAGTTAAGAATGCCACGTGGTATGCTTTGCAGGTAATTATTATCCAGCAAAAGCTCAGTAAGTGACTTATACAGGCCAAAGAAAGACACACCATGGATGCCTTCATCTTTTAGGTGGTTGTGTGAAAGATGAAGGAACTCTAGTCCTGGTTTCATGTGCGCAAACACATAGCCTGGGATGCGCTCAATGTGATTGTGATGCAAGATCAGCTGTTTTAATCCCCGGGGTAAAAAAGATGGGACATGTACCAATCGATTGTGAGACAAATCAAGAGACTCCACGTTCCTGAGGAAACAAAAAAAAAAACATTAAACTGATGGACCTCCAAAGAAAAAAGCTGGTTGTCCAACTGATCCAACACAAAAAGTTAAATAAGGGTAGCCAATGCCAGACAGATACAAACAATGACACAGGAGGAGGCGAGGATCCTGCCAAGATGATCTTACAATCTAAGAGTATAAATGAACTCAATATATGGGAATTGTATTAACCAGTATCATTCATTTGCACGTGTAAACTCTAATATTATAAATATATATCTTGTTATAACATTGTATGAGCCAGAGGTGTCCATGCGCCTGTCTTCTTGTCCATGCACATAAACAGCATTTATTATAATGGTAGTGGGAGCTTGGGTCAGTAAATGGTGGAGGGTAAATAGAGAGAGGACCTTTGTAGCAAAGAAGAGTAAAGCATAAAGAAACTTCCAGAATTTACATATTAGAGTAGATGGTTAGAAACTGTAGAAACACCACACAAGTTGGTCAAGGACTGCAGACGTGTTAGTAGAGACTCAGGAAATGCTCCAAAGAACCCAAAGAACTCTGTTAAAGAAGTGAACCAAAATAATAATAATATTAATTAATATTGGCTATACAATTGGTTCCAAATGTCAGCAGGTCTCCATCTGGGTTCCAAGATTTTACAGGATGCTTAGGATACCAACAGTATTTCTCCTTGGCGAGCCCCATTATTTAACCTTTACTTACATAAGGTGGATCCAAGCTCGAGGAGCAATGCCATCTTCCATTAGCCTGTTGTTGCTTAGAGTAATAATACTCAAATTAAGAGTTTTATTGAGAATTCCTTCATGCACTGCCTCAATCCGATTGTTGTCCAAATGTAGCTCCTGCGCAAGACAGAAAAAGGAAATAATAATATTTGATGTCACATATGGAAAGACATCTGACAAGCATTAGTACCGGTAGTACTGTGTTCTCACTGATCTTCTGATATTGTTAAATGGCAACATGTCTTCTGAATAAAGTCAGGCAGTAAATTCAGTATAAATAAGAGACTCCACTTCACTTATGGATCAGTCTAGGATGGAATAAATTATGGATCATGATGGGTTTGTAGCTCCGGCTTTATTTAATACACAGATCACTACGAAGATGAAGAATCATCAAAATCAATATTTGAAAAAAACAACATTGATATCCATTGTGGCCCACTGTATTCACTACTACTAAACACGTCCACTAATTATAAATGTTGGATACCTACAGAGGAATACCAAGGCCCCCCAGTAATCTCAACAATAATCTAATACTTTTTGTTATTTACGTTCTGTCAGTCTAACAAGGTGCAAAAACAAATACACAGCACATGATTTGGAGATTCCAAAAATCCCCAGCATCTCATTTATCTAAATCTAGGAGCAGGTTTATGGAATGGGCCCATCCAAAAAAAGTTCAGCAGCTTATGTCATGCATGCCTTCCAAATTACATGTACATTAGCCATCAGTCAAACAGATCCTCAAATGATGTGAACAGGTATGTATCTTGTTCCACCAGTTGACTAAATGCCCTACTGAAGAACCCCTTCATTCTCCCCCTTACTTTTAACATCTTGCTAAAAAAGCAAGAGTGACCTGGGTGTAGATATCCACCCTTTTCCATACAAAAAAAAACCTGAATATGAAAATGTATATCCAGTCAAACTCAGATAGAAATGCTGTAGATCGTGTCTAGGGGTTTTATTGAATTTCACAAAATTAGGAAGTGAAGGTCAGAGTGATGGATGTCCCAGAGCCACAATGTGGAGTTACAATCCACATTGGTACCCAGGCCCAGTCCTCTATAAATCCACTTTGTTCACTTTTTCTTTCAGGGGACTTCCCTAGGCTCTAATACTTTCTCAAAGAAAGTTCACCTATCCTCCAGTGGCTGACCATTACCTCCTCGCTTTGTTAAGGGTAGCCCTGTTCTTGACCGTCCCCATATCCAAGCACACTGGCAGGATCCTGTTTTCTAACTCTCGTAAGCAGATCATTGACTAACTTGTGCACAAGTTTCAGGCTCTTTGCAGGTCTCTGGCCACCAAAGCCTAGACCTTAGACCATGCCCCAGCAAGCTGCACAGAAGCCCTCAGTCACTGATAAGTATCTATCAAAGGTATATATCAAAGGTGATTGGTCAGTCCTTCTTATGTATACAGGGAGATCTTCTCATTAGCAGCAATCAACTAGCTAGGAACATTTCCAAACTACAAAATAGCTTACTAGATCCAGCCCAACACAATACCACATTCGAAACCAGGGACACTTTCCTATATAAAGGGTCCCTACATTTATGCTCCTGATAATGATATGCCTATACTACTTGTCTGGTAAAGCTTAAATAGGATTCTTTTTCTTGGAAAAAGGGTTTTGACTTGGCTTTTTATTTAGGGAATAATTTAGGGAATAGGGGGGATAGGAATTTAATTTAGGGCAGATGTGTAGGGACAGCTATGGAGCAGCAAAAATGCTGTGCTGTACATTTAGTGTAACAAGAAAAGAAATCTACTGCTGGGGGCTGCAGGAACAATACGCGTAGTTACTGATCTGCCTAGGTCTAGTCTGTTTAACCAGATTTCTGGAGACATTGCATCTATTATTATCACTCTGAAAGCATTGTCCTTCTGTTTTTTCCAAAGAAAACATAAGAGAGAGCTTCTCATGTAAAATTATAAGGCCATGGTCTGATTTTTTGGACGTGGGAGACAATTCTTGTGGTTTGTAGACTCCTGCATGCCTGAGAATTTGTATGTGTACACACATTTCAATGTCTATGCATAGCTTCAGGAGAACTCAGACTGGATTTGCACAGGAGTTAATTGCCAACCGGGATCGTGCTTTGATTGTGTTGGCAATTTCTGAGGACCACGTGTTGACCACATAACTGGACTATAATCCAGGTTCATGATGCTGAAAATCTTCAGACAATGTAGAGCTGCCAATCTAGATTGTGGTTCACAACTCCTAAAGTCTTGCCACATAGTGGTAGAAATTTTTATGTTGGAACTTATATGGGGTAACCAGAGTTAAACTTCCCCTTCATTAACATGAATCAAGCAAAATGGAATCATGCTGTACACAAAGCACATAAACATTTTCAAAAAGTATTGATAAGCTAAATTTCATTTTTCATTTTGAGTTTATAAATAAATAAACTAGGAGGATCGGTGGAACTTTTATGATGCTGGGTGCAACTATCATTAGTGCATAGGTAGATGTAGCTTTGGGTGGACAACCTCAGGTTTCACAGAGGTTGCTAAAAATCATGAACTTTATTGTCAGGACTGGATTCTACATAGCCAACATAGGACATGGCTTTGGTAACCTAAACTGAACTAGTAGGTAACCTAAAACTGTACTGCCAGTGATTGTTTTTCCAACTCAACTACACCATTTTGTAGACATATTATCTTAATAAAAGGTTCAAAGCCATTCATGTTGCTGTCCCTGCATTTGGTGCATTTGTTATGGAACAATTAACTATGTACTTACAGCTCACCTACTGTTGTTATGTATTCTAGAGTACCACAGGGATGGATCTTGGATGGATGGTAAAATTCCCCCATTTCTTGGCATTCAGGTCCCTTTAGAAAGGTGGCAGGGTACTGAGAAAGTAGCCCAGGGGTAGTATGGGAAACCAAGGGTTGCATGTCTGGTAATGAGTGTTCCAGGGTTCTGGGCTCTGGAATAAGAGGCAAGGCTGAGTGGCCTTTTTATCCCACACAGGAACCTGGTAAAGAAAAGATTGAGTCTGACAATACCTGGTGTTTTAGGGGTAACTGGGCTGAAAGATTAAGTTTATAATCCCAGGTATTTCTGGAAGATGGAGGTATCTTAAATTCAGATGAAGGCTCAGGTGTGTTAACCTATTACCAGGGTTGGGATCTATGTCTGCATTTAAATTGAAGCAGGAGTGGCTAAAGTAAGCTATTGAAGGACTTGAAACTGAAGTTAGCTTTTTTTACGTTTTTGTCTGTTTGGCAGAAGAAAGTCATCTTATTTTGGCATAAATAAAGAAACTTCCCATACTCATACAAACCCACATGTTTTTAATATGGGTGTTGCTATAAAAAGTGTGCCCCAAAGAGGGGTATCCGTTTCAGAAATAAGGGTTTATTTTTATATGCTTGGGCTTATTCTGGAGACATATTAGAATATCTTCACAAAATATATGAATCACTTCTTCCACTACTTACTGCACCCATTTTATGTGTCCACAGACAAGCCCTGATGAAGAGAGTACATAATTCCAAAAAGGGATTGGCACATTGAGTTCCCAGCTACCCAAGAAAGCAGTGGCAAGGAACAATGACTTTACCCCTTCCTGGAAGCTGGAATTGAGTACTTTATTGAGTATTTTATTTGTTTAAGATTTTTTTACACAGCTAGCTGTGTTTGAGTGGCACAGAACTGAAGGAGAAGCAGATCTTTTTTGGATGATCCATCTTGATAGTTACAATTCCCCGTACCTGTCTCTAACAAAACTAAATACAACAAAAAAAAACTTAACCAATTAGACCCTCATTGTTGACTGAATACCCATTGGAATGATTCCCATGCTATGATCAAAAAAGGAAATAGCAATAAATCCCTTGAACTGAACCACAGGCAATAAAAACTGAAAAAAGGTTTTACACTTCCAGCTCCAAATTTAGAGGAAAGTTTTGGCCATTGTTGGGACTATGTCAATGGAAAATTCAAGATTTATATGCGGTCAGATAAAAAAGCTGATCAGATCAGGGGATTAGAATATAAGTTATAGACAGAACACATCGTACTAGGTCAGCACAGATTGAACAGGAATAAGTGGACTTATGTTGCATTGGCCAAAGAAGCAGGCATTAGATGGATCACAGTGGTTTCTGACTTTCCACAACAATGGAATGGAAGCTATTGCGGCACACTGCTATATATAACAAGTATCAAACTGTTACTTACAGTAGTTATGCGTAGCACAGTAAAGCCTTCTTAGAACAGAAGGCTCATCACATCTCATTCCATCACATAGCCCAAAAACAGGATCAATACATCTCATTTTATGACAATTGGTGGAGCCATGAAAATAATTACTGTACGCCCCAAAGGCTAAATTAACATCTAGAACTGCCAGTGTATAGTGCAAATATAGACAAGTATCATCTGAGTGTCTTTTGTGTATTTGCGTTGCCTCCTTTAATGAAGACCATTAACTGCTACTCTCTGTCTTTGTGAGATGACTAGTCTTGTATCTGCCCCCCCCAATCCTGTGGTTTTCTACGGGCAGCAGCCTGTGGGTGGAGCTGTTGGGTCCCTCCCACAGATTTGCTTTTAGCACAGGAGCAGCATGGTCATGTTATCACCCCTACTTTTGCAAGATAATAATCAGGATTTTAAAGACATTTATACATACAATGTGGATTTATATAATTTCTGGCTATTAAAGAACATTTCCTTCAGCCCTGCACAATTGCACATGTTCCATTTCTTTACTGAAATTACTTTCTCTGCACACTGCAAGCAATTATCACAATCAACATCAGAAGTTCGAGCAGAGACAACAGGAGGATGTCCAGTATCATCTATCCCCCCCCCCCCCCCCAAAATGAGTATCTCTTGCCTTTCAATTATTGGATTTCCATTCTTTCAGGTACAATGGCTCATTATATATTGGTGTTGCTGCAGTTTTCTGTTCTCCGGAAGCTCCCTCCCACCCTCCATGTTTTGCCATCTCTGCAAAGAACCTAGTGAGGAGTACAGCAACCTAGTCAGGAGTATAAAATTAGCTTTGCAATGAAAATAGAAAGCTTTTTATATAATTTAATTAGCATGCTAATGAGGGCAAAGAGGTTTGTTGGACATCACTGTAATTTTATGGAAACCCAACGTCCTATGAAGTAGAGCTTGAAACCCTACAAGCAAGAATAACCATTAAGTATATGGAGATAAGATGGGAAACCTAACAGAATCAGTGTGTGGCACAGTCTAGCCTTCTCAGGCCAGAGGATATTCACATTTACCTGTCGCTTTCCATCAAGTATTGCAAAATGAGGATTATTCCTCATTCTCTATGCAACACCTCATATCAGTTAAAGGTTTTTTTTTTTTATCAATTTCTTCCCTTCTATCAATAACCTGTGTGGTCATACTTGCAAACTTGGTTTCCCAAAACATTGAAATCTTCAGTAATCTCTCTGAGAACATGTAATGTCCACATCACCATTTATTACAACCATTCTGGGTGGTTTTGTGCCTTATCCTGGTCTTGCTGCAGAGTATTTATGAAGTACAAATCAAAGCTGAAAAGGAATATTTAGAAAGTTGCTTTTTGTGAGTCAGCTACCTAGATCATAATTAGTCCATTTTCCGGTAAGAGTCATCATGGGTATGTTTATTACAGGCCTGAGAGGGACATCCCTAACAATTATCTCAATTACGTATGCTTAGGATAGGTATGCTTTAGGACAGGTCATGGCATATGAGACTTCATTGCTGGAAAACCCTGTTGCTGGTACTGCCAGAACTAAGAAGTTTCACTTACAGGTACCAATCAGCAAACTTGCATTGAAGTGCATTCATTACCCCAAGTGACCCTAAATTTTCGATCTAGAATGAAATTTTGTGCACCCCTATACACTGTGTTAATTGATTGGCTACCAATTGGAATATCAATCGAATGGGTTGGATCTTCTCATGCATACTAGGCCTTAGGCTACATACACATGCTCGATATTTGTCATTGGAAAGAATCTTTCACAATTGTTTCCAGGGACAAACTACTGAAAGATGAAGGAACAAGGGCTGTACATACAGCAAAGTTCCACTCTATAGAGAAGGGAGGGGGGAGAACAAGTGAGCGTCACCCCACTGCGCTCTCTCCCCTACACTTCCGTTGCAGTCATTCATACTCTATTGTTCGTGGATAAGCGAATGTCAGAGGACCTCTGTACACATCTCAGATTCTTGTTAAAGACAACTCCGACAGCTTCTATTAGTCGAGAATCACCTGATGCATGCATAGCCTTAAAGCAGCCTTTCTTGACCTTTTTTGATGAACCCCACCAATAGTCCACATTCCATAGTTTTAAGGAAAATGCTGACCTAGACAATAAATCTTCTGTGTAGGCACAGGACCTAAAATCATCACTGCTTGGAATGTATCACAACTCCTGCCATGTACAGCTCATATAGCCCAACTAAAGAAACCAAACTACATTTTTTACACAGCTATTTGAGTTCTTGGCAGCTATCGGTTTAACAGCTGGTCTTCCAACCCAAAAAACTTGGAACCTAAGCCAACCTAGACTACTGATGGGATCAGGAGGAAAGAAAACAAAACACCAAAAAAGCAAATATTCATTGCTACCCTTTTCTGGCTTTTTCCCTCCTTAAACACAAAGCAGCCAGGTGGATGGAGCCATCAATATGATTTTAGGACAAATAATGAGGCAAAAAGTTTCCACACCGAACTGCTTGCTAGCTCTGTACAAGCAACAGCTCCATGAAAGAGGGCCCTGTGCAATGATACAGGTATATGATCATATGGGAAAGGAGGAAATCCAATATAAAGAGATATTATAAAAAGCAACACTCACCCTGTATAAATTCTGATGTCATTTGCATTTAGGATGCACTGAAAATTTGTATACTTGGTGGATTCTTGGCCAGATTTTCTGAAGTTAAAATGCTAAAAAAAATCCTATTACCTTGTGTGCACATTTGCACTCTTTGCTCCCCTGAGATTATTATTAACATTATTATTATTATTATTATTATTAATAATATTATTATTAATAAACAGGATTTATATAGTGACAACATTTTACCCAGAACTGTACAGATGGGATACAATGTTGTACAGGTTCCTCTGCCAGTATATTCTATATAGGAAGCAAAAAAGCCTATCCTCGCCGTTTTGGCAACCTGCACATTAAGATTGTGCATTAAGGCACATGTTACTGCAACACAAGTCAGTGCAGATTACATGCATCAATTACATGCATCGCCATTCCAATACACCTGCACTGCAGGGTACTGCAAAAATGGTAGCACTGTGAGTTGAAAAAAATGTATGAAATGTGTTGGAACCCTGATTAAACAGAGGCTTCTTTTAGCCTCAAAAATGTAACATGTTCCATCAGAATGGCGCATGAGCAGCTCAGTGTACAGATTTGCCATGGAATCATGCCTTGGTGAGGTGGCTCCTGTGCACACATGTGGGGGTTAAGTCAATCCAAACATGGAAGGGGACCAGATAAAGAGGGAACAACCAGAGAGTGCAGTGCTTGAGGGCCATAACCTGTAAATATATTGTGTGTACTTGAGTATGTCAAATATCTTCTGGGGCTAACAGCATTTCTAGTGATTTATTCTACAATGCAAAAAACTGTTCTAATTGAATACACCAGGAATCCAAGGTTTGGATATGCCTTAGAAAATAGGTGAATGTTTCTGGGTGGAGGGTCAATTTTGTTGACCGGGGTCAGACTGGCCCATAGGGGAATGGAAAAACCCAATCTTCAATGCTTCAAAATATTTTCTTTGCTTTCCCTGGGGGGCCCCCCAGCTATGCATTCTGGCAGTGCTGTCTTTTCATTACCTCTGATGGGCCCCAGGTCCCCAATCCAACCTTGTTGCCTGCTCTTTATTGATGCATTGGGACAAGTTGTCAGGAACAATAGCAAGCATGGGTATACTGCACTGCCAAATCACACACTAAGGTATACGTTTTTTTTGTACTTTTTTTTTTTAATAATGAGATAGAAAAAAATAATAAAATGCTCATACAATTCATAAAAAAACAAAACATGTTTATGCTACATAGTCTAACTGCTTGAGTTTGAACTGTACCAAGTATATCGCCCCACAAAAAATAATTTCAATAAGTTACACTCCTAATAAACAATAAAAATGTTTTTTTCGTCCAAATATTATAATGGGTCTTATAATGAAAAATTGATCCTGCTTTATGGGCACTAAAACTCTTCCTAAACAGCATTACAGTCTCTTTCTCACTCATCAGCAGCTAATTATCAATCTCAATATAACTTGCATATTTGCAAACACACATCTGAAAATGTTGGTGAATCAATGAAGAAAAAAATAATGAATGTGAAAATATAGGAAGTGGAAACCCTTAATGAATCAGACCAATTAGGTTTAGGATAAAATGAATTCAATTGTAGGTCTGTGACAACACCTGTATTAGCGTTTCTATTCTCAAGGCAGTATAGATCATTGAAATTCAGTGAATTTTGCTGAATCTTAGTGAATCTTTGCTCTGCTTACATGTCTTCTCTGTAAATCACAGCTTCCTCAATGTACCCATGTGACTCATATTGTACGTAATTTTTCCAAAATGACCTATCTGAGATGGATGACTTTCTTATCAATGGGCAATAAATGAATCCCCTGTGTTAATATGGGGTTCCAATGTAATGTAACTCCATCATACAGAGTTATTGTGGTGCTTAAACACTTTTTTGGTTAAAGATGGAGATTCCACCTTTTGTCATAGCTCCATTGCTTGTTTGTCATGCTCATCCACTGGTCTCAATACTCAAAGACCCAGATCAGTAATAAGTGCTGTTACAGATTTTTAATAGATTAAGAGCCTTAATAATTTATACTAAGAGGAGTTTGAAGCCAGAGTATCAGTATAACAGCCATTCATTTCCAAAAATTAAAATCATTGGCAGGTGATGTAATAATCCTTGTCAGGGCTGCTTTAGGAAGTCAATCAGAAACAGCAAATGCTGTCCTGGACATTTGCTTTAGAACCAGCAGTTGGCACTTTAGTTTCCTTTTAACATGTTTTTCTCTGTTTCTTCCTTATATTTGTTGTTAGGACTAGGTGTACAGAGTTTAGGAGTTCAAAAAGAGTAACTCGTCTCCATAACTGTACATAAGGTCACTTCCAATTGAATCTACATAACTAACAAGGTGTTTTTATTGATGGAGTGCATTCTAAAGATTGCATTCCAAGCTGCCATTCCTGTGAATAAGATTCCTTAAATCATTTCTAAGTAAACTGCACGCTTAATAAATGTTGAGTTACAGCCAATAGGAGTGTAAAAGTATAAAAGGAACAATAGGGTAATCAATGTGCTGGGATACCCAGTAACAAGTACAGGAAGTATGTGTAATGAGCAATTATGGCTACCCCCATATGTATAGAGCTAGTTTGAGATACAAAGAAATGGAAAATTGTCCAGGGCCCAAACCTTACCCAGGGCCCAAGTTGACATAATAGAAATGGGTGCTGGAACCTAAATTGCTGAGCATTTGGGGACCCACTCTATATTTTCCCAGGGCCCCATTTTCAACAAGACTGTCCCTGCTCATGTACATAGAATCTAAAGATGTTTTATATGTAGAAAACAGTTCCTTCACATTGATAGATCTGTTTGTTCCTGATTGGTCCACTACTAGAAACTAATAGGAAGTTGTTGATTACAGCAGTAGGAGACCCTCCCACCATTTAGACCAGTGGTCCATGGACTACCTGTTGGCATCCCCTGATCTAGCCTGCCTTATTGAAATTTCACTGTTTATATTGGTTTAGGAACCAAGCTGTGTTCTGTAATAATTCTGAAAGCAGGGTATAAAAAAATAAAACCTTAATTTTTGATATTAGGTTGAATAATGATGAGGTACCTGCAAAGTGGATGGAATTCCTGAAGGTAGAGCCCGAAAATGATTTTGGTTAAGACGCAGGTAAATGAGCTTCTTTAGGGGCTTGAATGAAAGAGGGGAGACATTGCCATCATGAAAGCCATTTCCTTCCATCTCAAGATTGAGCAAATTGCTGAGGCCTATAGGAAATAATATACAGATACATTACTGGATGACAGTGTGACAGTCCTAATAATAAGGATATCCAGACATAACAGTGGGGATACAGAGCATCCATGGGAATCATACCAACATTTTTGAGAGGACTGGCTACTGAAATTGCTTATTCTGATTTCACTGCACACTGTAAGCTTCTTATAATGTGCAATTACAAGCTGCAGAAAGTTAGAGCCCGTCTCGTTTCCTGTCTGGAGGACATCCAGCATCATCTACAGTGTTTTTCCCAGACCCTTTTAGCCAGGTGCACCACCCAGCACTCTTCAGTAACCACTTAGATGCTTTTGGATTGTTGATGAAAAGTTGAGTCACAATACAGGGATTGCTAACCACCTACAGCATCTTTCCACCCATGTTTAAAAACAATTTAGGGAGCCCTTACCCCCCAGAATAATCTGGCCCATGCTGGAGTTAGTTTTTTTTTAATATGAAAGCTCAGCCTTGGAACTGAACTTTGGAAGCTGTGCCCAAGAAAAGGCTAAAGGACAAAAGACTAGTTCCAGTATTACCTATAGCCTCTCTGCAAAGGATCTTTTCTCCATTACTGACTCACCATACCTTGCTCTGCACTGTGGGCTTGATTTATTAAAGCTCTCCAAGGCTGGAGAGGATACACTTTTATCAGTTAAGCTGGGTAATCCAGCAAACCTGGAATGGATCAGGTCCAGGACTGAAAACACAAAGCAGGGGTTTGCTTCCTCATATCAGAACCTCCAGTATAGAAAACAATGAGCAGCACAATAGTGACATCCACAAATTTCACTCCAATTTCACTAATTTTCCTAGACTGGTCATCAGAGATAGATCTTACACTGCAGAAATACAGCTTTGAGTCTTTAAGCACTCCTGCCTAAGCACTCCTACATACTAGGAGGAATTCAAGACAAAATGGTACTGCTTCAGCACAATGAACATTTACAAAATGTTTATTTTTGTTCAGTTCCATTTTAGATGAACCTGTTGATTTGTTCTGCATTGGTAAAACACAGGTTCACTTTAACATTCCCCTACAACCCTTAACTACCATTCTGCTAATTATTTACCTTGTAACCTGTTGAAATTTCTGAGATCAAAATACCACAGCACTGCAATATCAATACCAATTCTAGAGAAAAAAAACATTGAAGATCTAATAGCCAAACACCAAAATATTTGGATTTTTTGATACTTTCCTTTTCTTCAGTAGTAGAATAATGGAGAATGCTCACACTCATACTCTTCAGCTTGTGGGTATACTAACCCCCTATGCGTAGTTATGGACACTGCAGAAGGGAAAATGAGTCTTTCTCTATTGGCTATAAAAGCTTATTCATTACACTGCACAATTAAATGGGAACATTACACCAGTTGCAGCTACCACTATGCCTGCTGCCGCCTCAGATGAACCACGTCCCCTGGTGGCATGCATGTTCCAGCAGCGGCTGGGCAAGTCAGTGAGCTGACATAAGTAATAGGTATATAAGGCGAGATGGGTATGAAAGGCTACAATTGTGGCAAATATACCCCGTGGGATCAATGCAAGAACCTAACCAAGAGGGTGATATTTGCTTACAAGTATTACTTTGGATGTAAAAGATGTAAAAAGAGACGTACGAATTCATGGAGATCATTTTGAAATTGATTATTCATTTTATGATTATTTCATTATTCATTTTGATTATTCATTTTATTACTATTCAGAACACAAGTGGAATGTTTGCAGTGACCTGAAGGTGGTGGCTCTCATTCTTGGCCTGCAATTGGGATATACAAAATATATGTGCTTTCTGTTCCTGTGTGTCGTGATGACAGCAACCATTACAAAGAGAAAGAATGGCCACCCAGACCTGAACACACTGTTGGCCAGTACAACGTGAAGCATAAATCCACACACTCATTGATCCACAGAAAGTTTACCTTCCACCACTTCATATTAAACTTGGATTAATGAAAAACGTTGTTGCAATGGATTGTGATGGTATGGGTTTTCAGTATCTGAAGGACAAGTTTGGAAAAGTTATAACAGATGCACAATGCAGGCATTTTTGTTGGTCCCCAAATCGGCAATTTGATGCGTGATGTCACATTCAGAGGCAAACTCAACCCACTTGAACTTGCTGCTTGGGATTCATTTGTGCTAACTGCACAAAACTTTCTGGGCAACCAGCGAGCTGAAAACCATGCTGAACTTGTGAACAACATGCTAACAGCATACCATTAACTTGGGTGCCGAATGTCACTTAAAATTCATCTCTTACATTCCCATCTGGACTTCTTCCCATAAAATTTGGGTGATGAACAAGGGGAGAGGTTCCACCAAGACATTTCTGTTATGGAAACAAGATATCAAGGCCGGTGCAACCCCAACATGATGGGCGACTACTACTGGTTTCTGCATTGGGAGACAGCGGAGAGCCACAAACGCAAAAGAAAGTGCCTGAAACACTTCTGAAGTGTACATGTGTGTTGAACAAGTACTCAAGATGAATTATGTGTAATTGGGTATGTTGTTGCAACATAAAACTACGTTTTTGTAATGTCATGAAACTTCAAGGCAAAAGTTAGTTACTGTATGTATAGAGAATACATAGTAACTGCGGAATGAGGTAATGTAGCTAATTGCATCTATACTCATAAATAACTTAGGATCCTAATGTCCTAGGCAGAATCAGACTTCAGATTTGGATTCAGAGCACTTTATTTAGTATAGGACACATGGATTAGACCAAGTAGCAGACACTATTTTTTTTTGTGATGCAGTGTGGGATCTGCATGGACTAGGCTCACTCCGATTCCAAAAACGTACTGATGCACTGACACAAACTCCTTGCGCAGGGAACCCCTCACTTCACCTTGGTGGGCGTGTGTGGGATCCGCTCACACCACGGCCACACTAACCCTGGTTAGTGGTCGGCCCCCACAAGATTTCACCTCACCAAATCCGGCCCTCTTTGCAAAAAGTTTGGACAGTCAGGGTAATTTCATACCGCCAGGTTCAGCTTCTGGTGTGAACCACCCCCCAATAATAAGTTCCAGAGAAACAAATTACCTATGTTAAGAAGCCACAAAAAAAAAGTACCTATTAGACGTAAGAGAGCCATGTCCTCAAACAAACTACTAGCTGAAAAGCATTGTTAGAATGGGGACAAAAATGTTAGACCCAAGAGTTTGGTTTTTAATGTGTAGGACATTCAGAAGCCATTCCAAGATGTGGGCCAGGTAATCACACCCAACAAAGGAAGCAACTCCTTGTATCCCATAATAATTTTTCTTTAAATCGCAACATTTAAAGAACAATATATTTATAAAAAGCTGATCAGAATTTATATGGTGGCAATCAGTGCTTCAATTGCCATACCAAATTTATGTAAATTGGCAGTTTGTAGGTGGCTATAAACCACTGTTTTTAGTCACGATCATCATTTTTAAAGTGACCATCAGTGGCCATAGACTGTCATGGAAAAAGTGACAATTATTGTATTTGAAACTTCCTGTGGGTTGCATAGCCAAATTTTGAAGACCAGAGTATGCCATCATCCAATGAATATTGGGAAGATTGCATAAAATCTTGTGGTGCTGTTGGCAAAGAAAAACTCTTGCTAACTTTGCAAATCTCTTGCAATGAGCAAAACATGGAACCAGAATTTATCAGACTATCCAATGATTGTACTGTTACACAATCAGGACTGATCAGAGATAATCAGAAATATTTAATTATCCATGAATTCATCCTGATGGCCTTTGGTGAGAAGGCGTAGGCAAAAACACCTTCAGTTTCAGAGATATAGGATGCCAACTTGTGAATATATTGATCTTGGGTGGCAAACAATTGAGGCTAACATTTGGGAAATGTTTTTGATCTCCTCTAACAACATACAATAGAGCTCCACATGGCTGACTGCCAGACCTGCTTTACAAGAAAAAGACGCCAGTAGACATGAAACATATGTTTCGACAACTACAGTATAGGCTGTCATCTATTCTGTTTACAGGTCACATGTCATCATAAGAGTTCTGTGCTATGTAATAAGAACAATAAACTCCAGTCTGGAACATTTTCAGAACAGTCTGGATGTTGTGAAACGCATGATGTCACATGAGCACATGATAAATGACTGTGATATATGACAAACTTCTTCATGGCTCAGTAGAGTGTTGCACAATCCCAGAAAAGTCTTGGCAGCCCTGCACAGCCTTGGAATAAAAGAAGGCTTTCCAAAAGCAAAATGGATCTTTGGGTAAGTGCCAATTTTGTATGACAAGCTGCAAAAGCAAAAAAACAAACTAAAGTAGATCCTCTAAAGCAACCCAACAAGACAAAATGAAGTCCACCGTTGGAAAACAGACCAAGCAAATAGCAAGGACTAGTGACTAGTGTTGGTCGAATAGCTCACTATTCGATTCGGCAGCTGTTCGGCCGAATATAGCACAAAAATTCGGGTGGTCGAACATCGAATTCGAACACCATTAAAGTCAATGGGAGGAAAAATTCGGGTTTTTTTCAGCACTGTGTAGAGCTTCTACAGCTTCCAAACAGATGTAAAAAGATACATTATAAAAGGATACATAAAAAGATACATAATAAAAAGATACATTATAAAAGGATACATAAAAAGATACATTATAAAAAGATACATAACACTATTACATACCCCTGTGCTTCACATGAATATTAAAGAACACCTGTCAAATCAATATTAGGCTAAAGCTAGGTACACACTTCCAATAATTATTGTTAGAAAATGAACTATTACGACCGATCAACGATTATGCACGATTATACTTGAAGAATCATATTGTGCACAATCCGTACATGCTGTAACAATACGATTGTTCATATATAATCCACCAACAGTGTCCACACACTAGATACAACCGCTTGAACGATGCATGGAGGGACATGTAAAGAAGAAAGTGTACCGCAGAAACATGCACGATTACTGAACGACCGTACACGATAGATAGTGAAAGATCGTCAGCCAATCAGATCCACCGTAGTGGGCGTTCATTTCCAACGACAATCCTCGTTCGTTGGTGTCCTTGGTCCCTTTTTTTTTGGCCAATCGGTTGTTCATCAGTCCTTTCTAACGATAATTATTGGACATGTGTATGCAGCTTTAGTCTACACGGACTGCATTCCCATGGGCTAATCTACACCAGGACGTTTCCTTCAGGCACGTTTTTGAGCGTTATCCTAAACGTTGCTTGCAACATTTAAAAAATTAAAACGCTGGAAAAACACGGGAAAGCGCTTCCATTGAACTCAATGGAGGATTTTTCAAGCGTTTTTAAGCTTTTATGAAAGCTTCCATTGAAAACAAAGGGGGCTTTTATAAACATTTTTAGCAGGCTCCCGAATTTTTGCTGTCGAATGCAGCAAAATTCGGTTCGGGTATACCCGAATTCAAACAGCCATATTCGGGTCGAATATAGGGACAACCCGAATTCGAACATCAACACTACTAGTGACTACACGAGTGTAAGTTCCTGATTCACAGAGCAAGTAAATTGCAAGGGTGACTACATGAATGTGAGTCCCAGATTCAACAAGACCTTTGAAAGAGGACAATGCTCATCTGATTTTTTGATGTTCAATACTTTAAAATCATATTTTTGATAGCATCCAATTGCTAAATAAATCTACCCAAGTTAACTTCACCAGTATTATTTGCTATAAAACACTGTTATATTCTCCATTACAACAGCAAATTGCATATTCATTTGTTCAACCCAACCACCAACATGTCTAGTCCCCATATCTGTTAAACCGGTGAGCTCTATACATCGACATGGACACAGATTTATAATTTTCTTTTTTCTAATGAAGATATTTGTTTTCTACATTTCTCACCCCGGAAGCTGTGCCTGTTCAGTTCTAGGAGATTATTATCATTTACTTTCAGTTCCTGGAGTGATGAGGGGAGAATAGGGAGAACTGACAGACGGTTACCATCCAAATTAAGCCGCTTCAACTTGGTTAAATTCTGAAAGACAAAAATTGACTGTTAATGATTCAGCATTTGGCTGCAAAGGTCACAAAAAAGTAGAGGAAACACCTGCAGATCAAATGGCTAACAAATGTATTCTAAAAAATTAGGGAAACCAAACTGCACAGAAGAAGCAGAAACTAACAACAATTCAGATATATGAATGTTTTGTCTGCCATAGACCTTGTAATTCTGTAATAGATATTTTTAATTGTAATTTCAGTATAGAAGAGTCTGTACCTGAAGGAATAAAACCATTGTAGTGGAAAGATGGCAATGACCTGGCCTTGGGGTGGCAGGTAAGAGATAGTTAAGGGATAGGGGTCGGGTGATGGTCAATAGGTGGAGAAGGCCAAAGGAGGATGGAAGGGGTAGAACAGATGTTACCTTAAATAGAGGGCAGGTAAGAAGAGGGAACATTGTAGTAAGGAGTTGAAAAGCTTCCCATCCTCCCTTGTGATAGTAGGGGCAGGTGTTAGGTGGTTTGGGGTTCTTTGGGGGGCATGTGGTAATGGCTGTTGTGGTGGTAGGAGGTGTATCGCCTTCTAAAGTAACAGTGTTGAAGGAAGCAATAGCTGTAGAGGTGACAAAAGGTGTGCCATGGTGGTTTCTTTCCTGAGACAGGGCAGTGCACCAGGGAGCAGAAGAATCATTTTAGGGGCACCCCCAAAGGGTTTTTGTCCGTGCCCTCAAGACCCTGCAACCAGTAACAGGGTGCAGCTAGTTTAAAGACAGGCAATGTTGTTTGGGAAATTCTGCTATGTTTGTGGGAGTTATTGATGTGAATATGTGTATGCATATACAAGTGTTGGGCTTAAACAGCTGGCAAAGCCAATTTGTTCCAAGTTGTGGTCTGGGAGTTTTATTGGGGTAAAGTGGGAAAGAGGAAAATAGGGGTGAGTGTGAAGCGTCACCTCTTTATTGGCATCATCCCCCAGGCAATAGGTTGTGAACTAAGAAATAGTGGACTTATCTTTCTGGCTTTCTGGTCTTAGCAAAATTTTACATTTTCCTGGCAGGTAAACAACTCACATTTAGGTATTTTAACCACTGAACTTTTTGCATGAGTTGTACACAAATATATAATTATGTATGTCGAAAAGACATTAGAACCCATATACAATAGTCTTGGTATTATCTAGGGGTGGGGACTGGGATGTTTTAGCTTTATGTCAAATTAAAGAACAACTGGTAAATTGTTGGTACTCAAATGATGCCTAAAGTGCCCTATGGTCAGGTTACTTATTTCACACTATTAACCAGCTGTAAAAAGGCTTTAAAATTAGTCCCTGACCACTGTCACTGTGGAAAACATGGAGAAAGTCATCTGCAATGTTCACAGGTGATGTTTTTGCCTTTAGTAGCACAGGTTCCCTTATAATGATCTCCATCATTTACATTACAATTTAGGCTAAAAAAAACATGAAATAATTGCTGGGGACCAGGATGAGCTGACCCGCTAAGAGAATGACTATGGAGGATGAATTCCTCCATTGTTTCTGCAGTTATAGAGTTTAGTAAAGGCTTATTTTAGGTCTTTTTACTGCTTGTCAAGAGAAAGTAAATGTTCAAACAAGAGTAGTATGACCACAGTTATAATTTTAAGCCAGAAAAAACAGATCAGTCAAATGTACAACCCGTTATTATGGAAGTAAAGTCCAAAATACATTTCTGCCATTGTTCAAAGAGCAAAAGATCTGGGACAGGGACATCATGTTGCATAGAACAAATGCAAAATAAAAAGGTAACTTTCATCTGGGCACTTGTGACCACTGCAGTTTTGAATATTTAGGCAATGTTAAAAAAATCTCAAAAACTTTCATGTATAGGCAATCCAAGAGGCACTCAATGTTGGTCCTGAAGACCTAGATATGAGTTGTGCTTTAGGGTTATACAACCAACTTTTCTCAATATGTTTGCCATGTTTTGGTGAATGAATGGGAGTGGACTAGTAGGTAAGGTCTTTTTATTTCACAGACAGGCCTGAATCTCAAAATAGCCAACATGTTATAGCTAAAGCATGGTATTTTTTTTCTTTTATCATGCTCCCAACCCAATAGAGAATTATAGCACTCTTTGTGTTATCCACTTTCTGTAGCCTAATGAAATATGTCCTTATCATGAACATACCCCCTATCCTTACCATGACCATACCATGTTTACCCCCCAGGCCTTCTTTTTAATCCTCCCATTCTCATGAAGGCTTCATCAAAATACATAAATATAAAGTGGGCCCCACGTTGGATGGCTAAAGGCGTCATGTTAAAGTGGGCATAAATTTTTCCATACCATAAGTTTATTAATTTTCCCCCTTTTCTCTCTCATATTTATCTCAGTGTGGTGGTTGACAGTTTCTAAATGATATAATCTACACAAATGTTACTTAATAGAACTTGTCCATGATAGTTCAATGGCCAAGAAGATATTCTTACTTTGAAAACATCAAATGCCAAGCCAGAGTCGTCAAGCTTGTTCTTGCTCAGATCCAGCCATTCTAAGTTGGGTAAACCTGCAAAGGCTCTAGCTGGAAGCTTGGAAATCTCATTTTCTGTTGGGTAAGAAACAAGAATATTATGGCATTTGTTGCATTACTTATCCACATTTTTACACATTTCTACACATTTTCTACATAGAAAGTATGAAATATTAATAAGGCATTATTACCAACATTATGATGCAATATATATAATATATCCATACCATAGAGGTTATTCTTCCATTGTTCTTGAAATTTTAGGTCATTAAATTACCAGTTTCAGGATTTTTTATAGTAAATAGTCAGGATGAATAATATGAATGGTTATATTAAAAGTCTAAAGTATGTGATACATGTAGAGAAGCAATCATATAACATATTTTCCATCCAGAGTTGGATTCTTTTTCACCAAGACCTTGATGATGAGAGAGTTAAACTGCCCATGAAGTCCTCTCTAGTAGAGTAAGAGTCTCAATCAGGAGTTCAAGTCTGGACTCTGTGGTGGCTAAACTAGTTGTGACAATGATGTCTCATGCTCCCTGGACCACTCATTCACAATTTGAGCCTGATGAATACTGGTATTGTCATCTTGGAATATGTCTGTATCTTTGAATATCCCATTCAATGTATTCAGGGAGTCAGCTAACCTCATTTTTGGGCACAGAATGTTGCTGAACCTGGACCTAACCAACTGAAATAACCCCAGATCATACTGCGGCCCAGAAGGCACTCCAGATCATAACAATGCCCCAATAGGTACCCTAGACTATAAAAACAACCCAGACCATATTACTTCCCCCACAGGCACCCCAGATTATAACACTGCCCCCACAGGCACCCAATATCATAACACTGCTCCCACACGTACCCCAGACTTTGACCCTGCCTTCACAGGTTCCCCTGATCATAACATTGCCCCCACAAGCATCCCAGATCATACCATTTCCCCCACCGGCACCCTAGATCATAACACTGCCCCACAGACACCCCATATCATAACATTGCCCCCACAGGCACCCTAGATCATAACACTGCCCCAAAAAGCTTGAGGACTTTTTAAATAAGTTGTCATTGGCAACAAAACAACCCCCTCTCCAAATCATTGGTAGTTAATGGCATTAAAAGTGTATATAATATAGTATTATATAAGTGTATAAGACTGGGGTACTGTGGAGGTAGGTTAAAAGGAAGTAAAAAACATATCTTGTTGATTGACAATGAGAATATTATTTTTTATTGCCCTGATCACCAATAATTTGGAGAGGGGCTTGCTTTGCTGCCAATGACTTCCAATGATTTGGCCAGGATTTGACCACCAATAATTTTAGAAATGAGGAAAGTTACTAACACTACCAATTAGAAAATTACTTCCACTTATGCTTTGTGCTAGGTATGTGCATGGTAGTCAAGGACTATACTGTGAAACCAGGGCATATGTATGCCATGTATTACAACCAGGCTTAGACTCTTTTTTACCATGCTCTTTCAAGCAATGTCCAATATTCAATGCAATGAGGATACACCAACATGCTCTACAAGTCATCTGTTCACGAGATCCTAAAGTTCTAAAGCTTGGGGACTAAACGGCTGCATTTAGGTCCCCAGTCAACAGCTAAACTGCTAAAATGTTCATGAGCAAATGTTTGATATTTAGGCCTGAGCTTGAAAAGTGGAGACACATTGTAATCTGTGTTGGTAAAAATAATTTTATTAGCAGCAATAGTTTCAAATGTCAATCATTCTCAAAGAGCAAAGCCAACTAGGTCAGATGTTTGTCATTTCTAAAACATGTGTCTCTATGGTGCCCAGACTGGCCACTTAAAGCTTGGTTGGTGCATATTTGAAAAAAGGGCACCATTTCCTTTGACCCTAAGGCAGCTAACCAGTACATCCTTTTGGACTGACATCAGAGGCAGCTTTGGCCATATTTAGTTTATAATGTGCTGAGCTGCAGGCTGAGGAAATCACATGAGTAATCTTTGGACAAACAAAGATTGCTTGCTCTGGCAGAATTTATCATTAAATGTGTTACACAATCAGAGTGCATGACACAAAGATTTGTTTTTTTAAGGATCTTCACTAAGTGCTATTTATAATGGACATATAACAAAATATAGCCAACACAATTAAAATAAAGTATGAGCAAATTATGACTTCTAAATGATACATGATGCATGTGCACTAAATGCAATTTAACATTTCATTGTAAGCTGTTTAGCATTATCTGTATGTCGTGCTATGATCAGACAGAAAGTCAGCTTGTCACAACTCAAGGAACTCCTGAGAACCTGTCTAGAAAAGGCTGATCTAGCTAAAAGCTATATAAACTAAAAGCTATATCCCAACCAAAAGTCTGTAGAACCCTATGGTTTCTCCTCCTATAACCCCAGATCCTTTAACAACCAACAAAAACTTTGCTAGACCAAGATTGCGTAGAACCCTAGGAACTCTAGCGTTTCTCTTCCTTGAATCCTGGGTTCTGTAGCAGCCAAGGTTTGGTAGGATGCTACAAAATCTTTGCTGTGAAAGACTGATTTAGATAGTATCCATATATGTTTTTTTCAACCAAGGTTTTTTAGAACCCTATTTTTCTTCCTTCTAGAACAATAGGTTTTGGAGCAACCTACAGAAACCTGGCCATGAAAGGCTAATCTGGTCAATAAACATATGAGCTTTCTGAACCAAGGTTCTGTAGAACCCCATGGTTCTTCCTTCTATATTCCTCAGTTTTGTAGCAACCTATAAAATCTTGGCTGAGAAAGGCTGATTTAGGTATAATCATTTAAGCTTTCTTAGTCATCTGTTCCTTGGGGGATGTATAACCCCATCTGTTAGTAAATAAACCTTGGTTGGAAAAGCCTAATCTAGTTATGCACCATATAAGCTTTATCAACCAAGGTTCTGTAGAACCATATTGTTTGTCTTTCTAGAACCCAAGGTTTTAGAGCAACCTGCAGAAACCTGGCTGAAAAAGGTTGTTCGAGCTAATAACCATAAAAGTTTTCTCAGCCAAGGTTCTGTAGAATCCTATTGTTCTTCCTTCTAGAATACTAGGTTTTAAGCAACCACTGAATTCAGGCTGAATAAGGCTGATCAAATTAACAAACACAAAGGCTTCTCATCCAAGGTTTTATAGAATCATAGGGTTCCTCCAAAGGTAGTGGGGGGGGGGGGTCTTTGAGTCCTAACAGATTATTCTCCTGTCTGATGGTGGCATAGTAACAGAACAAAGGTCACCTGCTAAATAATCATGAATACCATGGTTTACTATAGTGACCACATCCGTAAGGTGCACTATCCCTACTGACCACTGTAATGAGATGCCCTTTCCTACAGATCACAAATGTAAAGGAATGCTTTTTCAACTACCAAAATGTAAGGGGGAACTATCCCTACAGACCACCAATGTACAGGAGTCCTTTTTCACAGACCACCAATGTAGGGGAGACTTTCTTCTATAGACCACTGAGGTAAACATACTTTTTCACTGACCCCCAACATAAGTGGGTCCTTGTCCCACTGACCATGAATGTAATTCTTCTCTGACCACCTGTTCCAGGTGGGGACCTGTCCTGCTGGCCACCTAAGTAAACAAGCCCTTGTTCACTGACTACTAGTGTAAGCAGAATCTATCCTACTGACCACATAAGTTCAGGGGGCCTTCTCCTACTGACCACCATTGTAAAGGGGTTTTAAAGCCATATGTAAAGACACTACAATTTTAGCATCCCCCAATCCAAATGAATACAAGTTGCTATTCTAAACCAAGCTGATTTTTGAGAAAGCGCTATTATAAAATGGTCCTTGGACCCAAAATTTGCCTATTGGCCCTGGCTATCCTAGGAGCTAGACCTTCCATCTGACAGTCACAACCAGGATCCAGCACTGAGTTCAGGGGTTAAATTGATTAGCTACCAAGCTTTTGATCCTACTACTACCACTAAACGTATACAGGCTGTTCACATAGCAAAGTGAATATTTCCCAAGCGATTCCATTAGCTTAATAGATAAGCTCTGCTGACTTCAACCACCCAATCATGTGCAAGGAAAAAGGATTTATTTAGTTTTACTAGCGTGTGATTGGGTATTCCTTGTAAAGTGAACTATCAATGCATTCATTAAGCCGAGTTAATTATCCCTTGCAGTGTGATAGTTCTTATTGTCAAGAGAACAGCATAAAGTTCTTTTATTAAATCATAGTGACATCACAAGTGAAGTTACAGCACACCCTGGTAATATGGAGACTCCGGGTGAGGTTTTGCAGTCCCTATAGACTTGGCCTTGCAGCAGATTTTTTTTGCTTGTTGGCTATTATTGGATGACTGAAGCCAGCAATCACCAGTATAAGCGATCTGTTGCTAAAGAGCTAGATATGGTATTGGAGACCTAAACTGCCCCCCCCCCCCAAAAAAAAGGTAAAAAAAAAAAAAATTTAAATATTTTGTCTCGGATGGTAATTGTTTTGAAAAATGTTTTGAAAGGAAATTTTTTTTTTTTAAATGATAAAGTAAAAACGTCATTTGAGTGAGCACAACTCCAAATTTGCAAAAAAATTGTGTCCTCGTCATCCCAACTTTGGCATCCCAAACAAAGACAAAAAAAAATGTCCCCCTATTGTGCAATGCAAACATTTAGTTTCACTATTCTATTTTATGTGGTTCTTTAAACCTCCATAAAAAAGAAAGTTTCATATGAAAAAAGACAATTTATATACGCATCTTAATCAGCAAAACTTTTTACAGTGTAAAAACTTGGTGCACAAAAATATATTGGGAACTGGTATCATTTGAAACAGCTAACTGCCATATAAATGTTCTGTGCAGCAGATGGGCCCCAGATGATTTTATCTAAATAGGCGCTCTTAGAAAAAAATGATCTTTAGTGTTCGTGTACAGAAACTGCTTTCAATCAATTTTGTGCTGATATAAAGATAACAGTGCCATGGTTTATAATACTGCACCCCCCATCCCTCCTAAAAAATTTCCAATTCTGCCTAGGACATCAGGATCTTAAGTTATTTACACATATAGACTCAATTAGCTACATTCTCTCGTTATGCAGTTACTATGTAATCTCTATACATAATTAACTTTTGCCTCATAGTTCCATGACATTATGAAAACGTAGTTTTATGTTGCAACAACATACCCATTTACACATAATTCATCTGAGTACTTGTTCAACACACATGTACACTTCAGAAGTGTTTCAGGCACTTGCTTTTGCGTTTGTGGCTCTCTGCTGTCTCCCAATGCAGAAACCAACAGTAGTCGCCCATCATGTTGGGGTTGCACCGGCTTTGATATTTTGTTATGTTTCCATGACAGAAATGTCTTGGTGGAACCTCTCCCCTTGTTCATCACTCACATCACACAAATTTTGTGGGAAGAAGTCCAGATGGGAATGTAAGAAATGATTTTTAAGTGACATTCGGCAGCAAAGTTAATGGTATGCTGTTAGCATGTTGTTCAGCATGGTTTTCAGCTCGCTGGTTGCCCAGAAAGTTTTGTACAGTTGGCACAAATGAATCCCAAGCAGCAAGTTCAAGTGGGTTGAGTTTGTCTCTGAATGTGGCATCACGCATCAAATTGCAGGGTTGAGGACCAACAAAAATGCCTGCTTTAAGTTTAGCATCTATTATACCATTACCAAACTTGTCAAACTTCAGATACTGAAACCCCATACCATCACAATCCATTGCAACAACGTTTTTCATTAATCCAAGTTGTACTGGCCAACAGTGTGTTCAGGTCTGGGTGGCCATTCTTTCTCTTTGTAATGGTTGCTGTCATCACACGACTGTTCCACAGGAACAGAAAGCACATATATTTTTTATATCCCAACTGCAGGCCAAGAATGAGTGCCACCACCTTCAGGTCACCACAAACATTCCACTTGTGTTCTGAATAGTTAATCAATTTCAAAATGACCTCCATGGATTCGTACGTCTCTTTCATTCCCTCAGCATGAGCAAGAGGAACAGAAGCAATCTGCACTGCTCTGGTATGTATTCACAACCTAACCCCATCATCAGACCACTCACGTCGGTACAGAAGCAAATGTCTTTTCCAGCTTGTAATAACCTGCAAACTTTGTGTGACGATCACGAAAGTGTGAAGTTGTCATTCCTTTTTCTAGCAAATTCCACTCCTTTAATCTGGAGGCTAACAGTTCAGACTTCTCTTAAGACAGTTCCCTTACTAGATTATCCAAATCTGATTGGCATATAAAATGTGGCTTACTCTTCAAGTTGGGGCTCATAATATTCATTAACATGGACATCACCCTCCTGTTCCCCATCCGACATGTCACTGTCAGTAACAATAGATGTAGGATGGACTGGCACTGGATTCCCTGCATCATGTGGCACTGGCTTCAGAGCTGATTCACAATCAGGATAGACGATTTTTGATTTGGTCTTCTCCAAAATCCCAGCAATTTTACTCATACAGAAGTAGCAGTCCAAGTGATGCCAAACCATAGACACAGCAAAATGCATTTTATTCCTTTTCCCATTCAACCATTGTGTTAGGCCAACGTAACAGACCTGACAGCAGATGAGGGTCCCAGCTTTTCTCCTGATCAAAGTAATACTTGTAAGCAAATCTCACCCTCTTGGTTAGGTTCTTGTGTTGATCACACAAGCTATATTTGCCACAAATGTAGCATAAATTGTTTATTAACACAGCTGCGCCTAATCATCTTTAGCTCAAAACAGACTCACTATGACCTAGGTCACCAATAAGATGGTTTCGCACTAGAGACAAGCCCTTGGTCCATCTCGCCTTATATACCTATTTCTGACCTCAGCTCACTGACTTGCCCAGCCACTGCTGGAACATGCATGCCACCAGGGGGCGTGATTAAGCTGAGGTGGCAGCAGGCATAGTGGTAGCCGCAACTGGTATAATGTTCCTATGTAAAAATACAATACCAAATTACCGACCATTTTAACAGATATAGCATGCCTATAACCTAAAATCTGTACGTGTAAGGGAAATTCTAAATTTAGATTTGGAATCAGCACACTCGATATCATGTAAACCACATGTGTAATTCTCAGTAGTCGTTGTTGTGCAGTGTTATACTTCATTAAAATGCACTGTACATTAATTAGATTTGGCAGGGTGTGAGCATCAGAAGAAGAAGCTGTACCACATGCCAGTCAGCACATGTACTATATGGAGCATGCTGATAGAAAAAGGAAGAGATCATCTCCTTCTCCTTTCTTTGTCCATTCACAGGCTGGAACATGTCTAGAACAACCTGGACTCAAAAGGAATGGGATGACTAATTCTGGCCATTAGAATGATGATATCTAGTGAAAGAAATAGATACTGCAGAAAAAAAAATACAGATTAATGGTGGGCAAAGTATTTTTTAATTTAATTATTTTTAGTTTGTTATTTTTGTCCACTGCTGTACTTTGAATAAAATTACAATACCACATTTATCAACTTATTTAAACCAACTGACACCCATACAAAGATCTAATAACTACAGCTTCGTCTGATGCCTTATTTTGTTCCTTGGAATGCTGCGTCATGTGATGAAGGTTTTGTTTATTGCTTCACGGATTAGACCGTATTTATCTGGCTAGAGAATTTTTTTGCTTCTCTTCCAGCCACAACCATTTCTCATGCACGTGGTCAGATTACTAAACGAGCCCAGATGTGCTGTGCGGGCTCCATAAACTACCTATTTATTTTACTGATGTAGAACTATGATATCTTGAAAAGAACAGATGGACAGAAATACTCATATTCCATCAAACTGGATGAAAACATTTACCCCTTACTCAGTGCTGAAGTCCTGATGCCAACACCATCATTGATACTTGGCAGTTCCTGTTAAGCTTGCCAGCTGTGAACTGTGCCAGCCTCCAAGAGGTCGGAATATTGTAAATGCAAGCACAGCAGAGGTTTAATAAACCGCATAATAACATCTTTGTTTTCTTTGCAAACTTTATTTTCAATGCAATGCAGGCAGATTATGGCTGGTGGGAGGAGCTGGATGGATGCTGTGCCTTCCTACCCTGAGTCTTATGCTTCTCTATGCAATGCAAACAAAACATAGCTGGTAGATGGAGCTAGCAATTAGCTGTGCATGGCTACCCTATTGTCTATATGCAGTGCAGCTTCATTATGGTTGCTGGGCGGAGCTACAGGATGCTGTACATAGCATTACATCACCCTGTCTTGGTGCTTCTCTCAATCAGCCCTCATGCAAGCAAAAAGTTGTTTCTTGGGAGGAGTGGCGCAAACACCTGGGTGAATGTCAATCTGGAGCAGTGGGTGTTCCTAGGCTGGCTGTATTTGGCCACAGGTCATGCTTGGGTGTTTGGGTGTTGGGAACTTCCTTGATTGAAAGAACTGAAATCCAATGAATGAATGGGTCACGGATAGTCAGGCTGTGGAGGGAGGGGCTAGATTATGCTGGGTGTCCTCCAGCCAGGAAATGAGGTGGAGCTGTATCTGGCTTGCTGCAGTTTCTAATGCACAAGCTGATAGTGTACAGTGAAATAAGAGTAATGTGAGTCCAGGAGAGGAGCCAGCACAACTGTGCAAGACTGAAAAGAAGGCTGGATAGCAGATTTCAGAGTTTAGGTAGACTTTAAAACAACTAAATCACCCAAAAATGTTATACATTGCAGAAAATGAGTCTTTAAAAGTGGTGGCTGCATTAGTTTTCTTTTTTAGCCTTATTTTTACCCAGTGATCCTGACAGTACCTACCCTAAGGTGACATCTATTATCTATCAATCTATAGAAAAGAAGCATTGCCACCCTAGGCTTTTCTCTGGATTCAAACTAGAATCACCCTGGTAAGATGAGACGTATGACATGTTTGTTCATGGGTTCAGATATACTTTCAGAGAGAATTCTGCATCCCTTGGATGCACCCCTAATGAAACCATCATGGATACACCCTCAATGAAACTATAATTTATACACCCTAGGAGTACACACCCATAAGACTTAAGAGGATCTCATTATTGTTCAATGCTAAATAAAATTTGCAGAAATCTCAAATATTAGTTTGGGAACATGAGACATCATTTTCACACATGGATTGGGCACCACAGAGTCCAGACCTGAACCTCGAGAATCTTTGGGATGTGCTGGAGATGAGTTTAAGCAGTTGCCCAACCAAAAAATGATTACAACTCCAAAGTTGTGACATTGCATAAGTGTATTGTAACAATACCATGGTGAATGTGTGCCATAATCAATATTGGCAAAGAAAATTTTGCAGTGTGTGACTTTTTTTTGGGCCAGTCAGTGTATTTCTGTCAGTTTCCTTATTTCAACCCCATCGAAAAATGTATATATAGGGCTTAATAAGTGCCCCCAATATTTGGCAATGTATAAACACAATGTGCTGCTCTTACCAGCTAAGTAGAGTGTCTTCAGTCCTAGATCAGTCATGAGTGGAAGATAGGTCATCTTTGTGTTACCACAAGCGATGGTGGTTTCGGAGAGGAGGCAACCACTGGGCAGGGAAGGTATGTAATGTGGTGTTGGTGGAATTACACTTAATACAGTTGGTAGAGGTGGCAATGAGTTGGCATCAATGGGCTTCTTGGTCTTATCCACTTGGAGAATCTTTGGCTTTTGTGTGCCCGAATGTTGCACTGTTCCATTTCTTTCTATTTTGTGTTTTTTCTTCTCTGAAGAGACACAGAAAATGATCCATTGATTGGTATTTCTTAACACCAACATACAGTGGGTCATGCACGAGTGAACTATAAAATGTATGGTAAAGGATACATCCACATTTTTATTAAGGGAAATGTAAGTTGAGTAAATCATTTATCAGCTTATCTTACCTATTTCTGGATACACTTAAAACCCATCTTCTGGCAAAGTAGTGACCTTACTCTCACAACTACTCATTCATATTTAGCAAAAACCTTTCCTAAACTCTTTTCTATTCAAATGAATTAATTGTCATGTGATCCTACACAATTCACTGCCAATTCACTGCTGTAGTCTGGGCCCACCACCAATTGGTCTTGTCAACCCGTTCTGTTGTAACATTACCACACTGCCACTGGGATCTTCTGGGCCTTGTGATGCCTCCACCAATGAACCCACTGAGAAATGTCCACCTCACCAAGCAGAGATGTGGAAATCAGGAGAAGATTTTCCCCCACTTTAAAGAAGAAAAAAGACTTGAGATTCAGCATGTTAGATTTAAGTAAATTTAGGGAATAGAGCTTAGCTTTATTTTTATTAAGGAAGCCCTTCTGGTCAAATATAACATTTAAAATAAAGATATCTTGCTCATTGTGGTGAGGAAGATCTCATTGTATTCATCATTTACAGTTAAGGAGGCCAGTGGGTGATCCCATTATCGCCAACTAACCCCAAACATTAACTGACTGTGGACCGAGTTTTAGCTTAACTCTTGCTCCTGTGGAAAAAAAACAGGGGTTAAATTCAAGTTTTATAAATGGTGCTACCATATTGCCAATACAAAAAATCATTGCACGTCAACTGTGTATGAAAAAGACTTACCATCTCTCTAACTTCCAGGATCAGCTTGGGTCATGTTGTATGCTTTATATGAGTAATGATCACGTATAAACCCCAATATTTACCAATACTAAATTGAGTAATCCCCCAACCCACTTATAAATCATGGGTTTTATTCAAGCATGTGGGGATTTCCAAACACAAAATTGAGGTAACCGTTAGTGTCAAGTGTAAGTTAAGGGACTTTTCCAATGGTCATTAAACACCAACTTTATCTTTACTTCTGAATTTTTTTTAAATTTAATATACAACATTAAGTTACAATATAAGGGGTATGTTTGGACTTCTTTCTCAACTACATTTTTGGACTTTTTTCATTCTAACAACATACTGGATATAATAAATATTGGACAATTAAATTGTAAGCAAAGTCAATTTTTTTGGACAGGGCAGGGAGGATTGGAGTATATTTTTTAGCCTTCCGATGGTAATATCTGTAAAATTTTGTATTTCTCATCACTGTCTATACAGTGACAGTGGTCACCTGGAAAATAGTAAGGGTACTTAAATATTTAGTGAGAACAGTCAGCAAAATAAACTTGACAGGTGATCCAACTCTTCCCTACGCTATTAAAAACTCTAAAGACTAAAAAAGTTATGGTCATATATGTTAATATATAAAAAACAGTCATTGCAAGCATTTGGACTGCCATTGTTGAGTTGATATCTCATATTGGTCATACCTTCATTTTGCTGTTCTTGTTGTGCATTCTTCAAAGACTCAATGTCTAACTCTTTCTCTCTGTTAGACTTTTTCTTTGGTTTTGGTATGGCCACCCCTGGTTTTTGAATGCTGGTCTCTTGTTTCTCATTATTCAGTTCATTCTTCTTTGTGACTGGTTTGGACTGAGTGATGTCTTCTTGCTCCTTTAGAACTATCATTTTTTTTAATTTATTTGGCTTTACTGTGGTAGAGTTGGGTCTTGTTAAGTTAGGTCCTACAACTGGTTTGACAGCTCTTGTGGTAGTATCTTTGGTCTTCTTTGTTCCCTTTTTTTGTTCTGTTGCTTTTTGTGGGATGGCCTTTGAGGTGGATACAACGGGGGACTGAGTGGTTTCTGAAAAATGTGTATAAAATATATAAATAGATGACAATGAAAGAAGAAAGACAATGGTCCAAAATTCTGTGATTTGTCTTCAAATCCCTCCACAGCTCGTGTCCCACTTTCCTTTCTGACCTGATACAGAAACACCCCCTAGCCACATCCTATTCAGCTTGATTTTATTTCCTGCGCATTTGAAAGTGCCTTTAAAACCCATCTTTTCAAACTCACCTACCCGTCTTCCTCTGTCTCCTAAACCGTCACTTGTTCCCACCATTCCATCCCCCCCCCCTCCTATTGTGTAATACTTCCCCCACCTCTTAGATTGTAAGCTCTTTCGGGCAAGGTCCTCCCCTCTTCCTGTGTCATTGTTTGTATCCGCATGGCATTTGCATTGCATTGATATTTTTATTACTTTTTTTTTGCTTGAATTTTTTTTCAAAAGTTCACTTTGCATGCACAAAAGTTCAAAAGTTTTCTATGTGAAAATTTTGCTTCCTAGCCTCATAATTCAGTGCTCTGTCCTCACAACACCCAAGAAACACCCAAACCCCTAAGCACAATTGCCCTGCAAAACCGCTCCTACTATGTCTGTGATGGTTTATATTTATTCAAGTCATTGTATATCTAGTACGGTAGTAATTAGTCTAGTAATTCTGAAGTTTTCCAGCTCTCCAAGCTACTTCATTAGTTCTACCGGTGAAGGAAATAAACCCGTATTTATATCCACAAAAAACAGTCTTAAAACTGGGGAAGTAAGACTTAAAAAATATAAGCTTTTAGAACAATTTCTACGCAACTGCACATACATTTCTGTGACTTCAGCTTTAAAATTCAATTATGTCCCCACCTTCCCAAGTACAAGGTGACACCAACCCATAAAGCTTTGCTCTCTTGAATCCAAAAAGCTCCACCAAACCAAAAAACATTCTGTAATCCAACAAATGACCACTTATTGTGGTTTTTAGCTCTGGCCACTTCCATCCTCCCATTTCCGCTTATTATTGACCCATCTTTATGAAGGGTAAAGGTAAAAAAAAGTCTTACAGAATAATTTTGAGGCCTTGGACATTCTTTAACACTGGGCAGGGCAAAGAATTATGTTTTGGGCTTTGGGCTCATATAAATTGCAGAAGAGCATGAACAGGCCTACTGGAAAATCAGGATAAGAATATTTGGATGAGTTGACCTAGTAAGAAGTACATTGCTGACTCAACTCCGAGATTTTACACTTTGAAAGCCCTCCAATATACCACCTTGTTAGGTCCATCAATCTGCACCTCCCACTGGAAGTCTACATAAAACTTTTAACTAGCCTGAAACAGCACAATATAAAAATGCTAACAGGTATCATAATAACTGCAATAATATGTTATGGCTCTTTAAGGATAAAAGTTTTTTATCTTTTTTTTTAATTCTCTGTGTAAAACTTTAAAAATCCAGTACCTGGTTCAATGCAGACTGGGCAACATCCACCTGGAGGTATTTGCGGCTTTCCGGAAAAACAAGTTACATCCTCACAGTCCACTGGTTCACACACCTGCTTCCCTTGTGCACAAATACATATGGTACATAGACGAGGAGACCAGGCCGCTCCTTCATACATGATCATACCATTAACTAGGCACTGTCCTCTTCCTGGAATTAAAAAAGAGTTTACATTTAAGTTAAACCAATGGTTTGCAACCAGCAACTGACCATTGGGCTACCTATCTTAAAGACCCGATATGCAACCCAATGGCCAAATGAAGGAGCACACACAGGTTGACATTTGGCTGCTGGTAAGTTAGAAGCAGAGGCAGAGGTAAGTTAGCACTGTCCACCTGCAACTGGGGAAGAGTTTTTATTGGTTAGATCTCCAAGTAAGAAACTTTGCAACAGATTCACAAAAAAAGACTTTCCTAAAGCCCACTCTTCCACCCCCCTCCTACCCATTCTGACTTTTTTTCTGAGTTTTCTTTAAATGTAATTTAGGGATATACTAATTCTCCACTGAGATACCTTCAGGTGCTGGAGACCAGTAATCCAACAATGCAAATGTGCCTACATTGGATGGTGCCCTTGGCTGGACAGCTAAGTCATGCAGCCCTGGGAGGTCATGGATGGAGAATTAATGTACAGATAAAGCCAGTACTAAGAGGAGGGGTGAGGGGAAGGTAAATATGGGGCTATGTGATGAGGTGGCAAATGCCAAAAGCTCCTGCATATGCACGGCTTAGAATACAACTTTTACACATCTCCAAGCTGAAATAAAGTGACTGTTGTGCACATGTGCTGGAGCTCCAGACTACAAAATGGACTCCATGGATCTCCTAACACCTATGATAGGAATGATTTGGAGTGAAGAACAGTGGTTCAGGGAGCATTAGACATCGGCCCTGATTTATTAAAGTTCTTTAAGGCTGGGTAGAATACACTTTGATCAGTGAAGATGGGTGATCCAGCAAACAGTGAAGTGGATCTGGTCCAGGAGGGCTTTAGTAAATCATGGCCATCATGTTCACACATGGGTTGGCCACCACCAGATCACCATTGGGAAATAAAGGATTTAGTTGAATTTTCAGGATAACTTTATGATAGGGAGCTAGGAAGGTAAGTCTGGAATCATTTTTACTATTTGTTAACTTTTTAACTACTTTTATTTTAATGTTTCAGGTGAACAGCTAAAAACACACATAAAATACAAAAAAAATAGCTCTTTTACATGTCAAAGAACTTTGGGCAAATCAGGTCTTGATTTACACAGCTCTGAAAACGTGATCTGATGCAGATCACTGGCACCTACAGATCTCCAAACGCAACTATCTGATGAGCTCACCTTTTAGTTAATCTGCACTATTAGCATGTGAGTACTGCTGTACTACTGAATGGCTTATTTTGCTGCTTCTGTCTTTCTCAATCTGAGTTTTGCTGTAAAGTGATTACAAGAATCCTAACCTACCTAGTCATACACAAGTATCAACACTAAATGCACAATAAAACAAACACATTAGGACACATTAATGAACACAGAGCTCCATTCGTGTCCTTTATTTCTGCCTTGGGTCCAGTTTTAAGCAATCATGCCATAATACCAGACTACCAGCAGATGACGCTGCAGATGAATTTGCATTTTCTGCTTCCAGCATCTTTGAATTATAAAAGTAGGAACCCCTTTGCTACTACAGACAAACCTACTAGTGGTTTTCATGTTTCTTTAAAAACTTCAAAATATATTTTCAGTTTACCAATATAACTACATATTTAAAAAAAAAAAAAACTTACCTGCAACTAAAGGATTTGCATTGACCGGTGCAATAGTCTTCTTCTGTCTGTTAGAAGTTTCCTTCAAGATCTTCTGAGTTGGAAGAGACTGTCTGGCCTCCACATGTTTGGAGCTGTTTGCTTTTTGGCCAATTTGTTTCAGTCTTGCAATAGTAAGATTCCCCTGTAGTTTTTGGGCATAACCAGTGTACCCCAAAAGGGTCATTACCAACGCAATGAAGAGTAACTTCATTTTAAGTAAGTTGTCCTGATTCCAGCCTCGGCTCTTGTTATGTGCTTCTCTGACCTGAAAGCAATTGTAAAAAGCTCAACCCAAACTTCTCAAAAATTAGGGCTCCCAAGGGAGTTTACCTCCTTTCCCGTTCACTTTCAGCAAATGTATTTTCTGTCCAAACAAACCGTTCCATCGGTTGTGATTCCCCCTTCCAGTTTGGGTTGAAGAAAGCCTGGTATATTTTCCCTACACCTTACAAGTATTGGTTGAGCCAGCACTTTTAATTTTTTTTTTTTTTTTTTTTTTTTTTTTTACAAGAGATCAGAATAACAGCTCAAGCAGTCAGTGCTTGGAATATAAAGTTTCACAGCAGCATCTTCTAGCTTAGGTTTGCGGCCTAGTCTCCATGAATAGGACCTCTGTTTGTTCATAAGCAGAGCACAGTAGAGGGGGAGAAAGGGGAATTAGGCTTGGGCTAATACACAGCAACCCTTTTCTGCTATTTCCTGTGTAGAGCTACAGTGTGGACAGAGTTTTGGAAGTATATGGAAATTTGACACATTGAAAGTTTACCAGAAAAGTTTATAATGCACAAAATTTCATGAACACCTATATCCTCTTGTGCTCCAATTGCCTAAGACAACCTAAAGATTCTGTAAGCCCTTGTCAAACAACATAGGGGATTTAGAAGAACTTTCATGTGGATTTATTCAGGTATTCCCCTCTTCATAAATAGAAATCCTGTTTTAAGTTTTTTTTACTTATACGACCTGTCAACAAGGTGTAAACCCTTAGTGCATACATGTTCGGCAAGGTTTAGGGGAGTGCAAGCATACCATAACTACCTGAAAAGCTTTAGTCCCACCAAGGGAAATAAATAAAATGAAATGGTGTAATAAATTAAAAGTCCCATCTGGCAGGCGTTTTTCATGCCAGAAAAGACTATGAAGTCCTGTGCCAGAGATGTTTTTGCCTACCTGTCGGGATTTTTTGCTTATCTATACATGTGCAAGTCACAGGCCCAGGTAAAGTGGTTCTTATGCATATGCATGGTAACCCACCAAACAATGAAGATATCCCCAGACTTTAAAATGGCCAAATGACAATGACAGCAATGAAGTGACAACTTCTGCACATGCACAGCTTAGTGCACAGGGCCAAGCTAAAGTGACTCTTATGCACATGTGCAGGAGCTCCCCACCCAACTAGTGGAGATGTCTGAAGACTTCAGAATGGCCAAGTAAAAAATTACAGCAACTAGGGATTTCTCTGACATCATGGCACTGGGGGGGAGTAGCTTTGGAAGGTAAGACTGAACCTTTTGCACAAAATCAAGGATGCCAGCATGGTGTTGTGTCTCATTGGGAATTTCTCAATTAGCATTGTTCCTAAATATCTCTTTGGATTACCGTAATTAATTCATACCAGGAATGGGATGGTGTGGAGAAGAGCTGGGGCAAAAAAAAGTGGTTGCTTTATTTGGTGAGGTCTAGGTTCAGCAGAGGTAAGTGCTCAAAATGTCAGGTAACTACTGATTGACTAGATGTTCCAATAAATTGATTTTTTTCCCTGATGACGTGGGCATATCCCAAGATGGCAATGCAAGGATTTATCAGGTTCAGATTGGGAGGAATGATTCAGTAAATATGAAACATCATTATCACTTATGGATTGGCCACCAGGATTTAACCCTATTGAGAGTCTTTGGGATGAGCTGGAGAAGACTTTACACAGCCCTCCAACTTCCATGGTCAATACAAGATGTTGGGGGGAAATAAATGTAATGTTGTATAAGCTTCTAAAAGTCATACCATGGTGAATGTGTCCTGAAATAAAGCTGACAAACTGCTTAAGGTGTATTTTCCAGTGTACAAATTGTTTTTTTTTTTTGTTTTGTATGTGCTTCATTGAACATGTCATAAAATGAAAATTTACAAGAACATCTATCTTGCAAGAATAGAAACAAACAAAAGCGATTATTTTCAGACATGACAAGAGTATCTGTTTTTAGCAACCAATAACAGCATCTTCAGCATGTCACCATTTACTGCTGTCTGTAAATATTGAAAAAGATGTGTACTGTCCAAAAGGATTCACTCCCTTTTCAAAAAAAGACTGCAGTGGCCTTATAAGTTAATGTCCCTGTTGCAGGTTATTACCCGCCCAATCACACTCCAATGTTTCTGAAATACTTACTTATTAGAATACAATGAGCTTTATTTATTAGACTAGAGAAGGTTAGACTATTATGGCAGAACATGGATGATCCAGCAAACGTGGAGTGGATCTGGTCCCAGATTAAAAAACATTTGCTAACTAATTCTAAATTTTTTAGGAAATCCATCCTAAATTTTCTGGATCACCCAGGTTGTCCCTTGATATTCTATCTTCTGCAGTCATGGGGAGCTTTTATAAATCAGGCCCAATGTCTGCTCCACTGTATCCAAGATGTTGTCAGTGGCTTCAATATCAGCTGAGGAAGACCTTTACTGTCTAAATTCTTTATAAATGATATAGAGTTTGGGATTAAAAGTACCATTTCTGTGTTTGCAGATGACACCAAACTATGTAATGGAATTCCATACAGGATGTCTATAATCTACAAGCAGACCTGGATGTCCTGTTTGATTGGGCAGCTGAGTGGCAAATGACATTTATTCTTGAGAAATGTAAAGTTATGCACTTGGGAGCTAACAACATGCATGTTTCATACTGTCTAGGGGTAATACATTTGAGGGAGTCAGAAAGAGAATCCTGCACCTGTACAAAGCATTTGTCAGACCTGGAAAATACAGTACAGTTTTGGGCACCAGTTCACAAAAAGGACATTGTGGAATCGGCTCCCTCAGGAAGTAGTTTTAGCAAGCTCTATAGATCTAAGAAAAAGCTGAAAAAGTAAAGCTTTAAAGTAATGATAGCAGAAATTGTTCATCCAGGGAATATGCAATTGCCTCAAGGGATCAGGAGGGAATTTTTTCCACTGTTGGAGCAAATTGTGCCAGGATAATTTTTTTGCCTTCCTCTGGATCAACTATGTCCATAAGGTCCATTCAAGTCTTGCTGGATCACCCATCTTCACTGACGAAAGTGTATCCTCTCCAGCCTTGGAGAGCTTTATGAAATCAAGAATCTAAATTAAGATCTATGAGATACAAAACAAGATCATGGCAGAGGAATCATAACAGGTTGGACAATACTGTACCTTTATATGAAACAACTGCACAAGCATTTCAGTTTTGAATGGATCTTTGGAATTTTATAAAGAACAGGTATATATTATACGATGTATGTATAATATAGTGGCTGTACAAAAACTTTTACCAAACTCTCACTGAATGATCATGAGATGACATGCTTCGATCATGATTTGACCCTAAAAGAGCAAGCCAAGTTGTAGATGGTCATATAGTATATAATAGCCTTTCTTGACCTTTTTAATATAAGGCCTTAAGTACATTAGTGTGGTAGTCAGCAGGATGAATGCCTCTTATATTGCTGGACATGGGGAAGAATGCCACCCTTACAGTCAAAAAGACCATTGGTATCACTCAAACTGACCTAAGGGGCACAAATTGCTCATTGCTCAAGAAACCCCTACCAACCCTCGGAGGAACCTTAGAGTTCCACAAACCCCTGGTTGAGAAACACTGGTGTACAAAAGTAATAACACCACCATGTGTATAGAACTCTGGGACCCAAGGGGAAACTTAACACATGCATGCAGATAGTGTCCTGGTTAAAATTCCAATATGGAACTCCATCTTTACAAGGTAGGAGTGCTAATTTGCATTGCTAGGCCCGTCAAATGGTCAGAATAAATAAAAAAACAAAATATTAAAATTGCTCAAACTAACCTAAGGTAGCTCTTTAGTGTACACAGCTCATATTGGCTGGTGCTATCTGGTGCTCCCCTGTTTTCATGTCTACTTCATCCATGAAAATGCCTACTGCTGGTTTTGGGAGAAACCAGAAATAAGAGAAAATAAAGTCTGTTTGGTCAACTTTTCTTGAACCTATCTGCTTGTTAAAGCAACACTAGTGCTAATTACTAAGCTACTACCAGCATGCTCCACCAGATGGGCTTGAACCTACTCCAGGTCAGTCAATTCATGCATTGCCTCTACTGAAAAATGTCTTTTTATTTCATTTGGTTATCCTGTCTAACACCATCAAGACTGACAGCAGGGGTGTAGTGAGGTGAGCACGGGTGGGAATATCTGCCCTCACTTTTTTCGGGAATGGGCATGCATGCCCACTCCTATTTTGCAAATAATTATTTGGCTGGTCTGGCCCCCCGTGGTGTCAGGAGAAGGACCGGGGGGGGGGGGCAGACTGGCCAGAGCCGTGGACCACATCTCCCATATGGAATTGCAGCCTCGGGGCAGTGGCGGGTTGTTTCTCTCAACACAACCTGCCCCTTTTCCCATCGCAGGATCAAACCTGTGATGGGAGAGTGGGCAGGTTCTGGTATCATTACATCACTCTGGGTGAAATTTCTTCATGGATAGTACCGTGCACCCTCTTTTTTTTTACCACTACACCCCTGACTGACAGTGACAATGCACCCAGTATACCTAAAGCCATAGTGTAAAAAGGAAACCAAAGAATGATTTGAAGGAGGGCGTAACGTGTTGTCATGCAGCCTCCAGATGTCATTTTACAAATACCCTTTAGATTTTCTCCACAGATTGTCGTTTTTCATAACCGGCCTGAATCACTGTCATATGGAGCCTGGAGTTGTGCCATTTAATGAATAGTTTTGCAATTCATCTGTCTCTTCAGCTAACTCTGTGATATATTTTATGTAGTTATACTAAGCTTCATATTTTAGTTTGTCAACACAAGAGACTCTTTGACCTTTAAAACCTCCAGCCATATTAAAAATCAAAATTGCAAAAAACAGTAATAATAAACCTATTCCACAATCTTCCTCCTTGCTGGTTCTAGTTGTGATGACCGGTCCACTAAAGCTGTTCTGCAAATTATCTTGTTGCCATCCCTTTCACCAAGGTTATTACTGCACTGCACTGTTAACTGAACTGGAATAGGTTCAGTTGTGATCTTCCTCTGCACTATTTTCATGTGTGTTGACCAGTCCCCCGAAGATGCTCTTTGTATAAGTCTCTCATCAATTTTGTTGTCACCCCTACTGTGAAGGTTCTCACAATTCAACTGAAGTGCAGTCATGACTTTCTTTCCTGCCCTTTCTTTCAAGGTCATCACAACTGCACCTCAAAATGTGCAATTGTGATATTCATCTTTACCGTTTCCAGGTGTGATGGCCAGTCTACTAGAGCTGCTCTTAATGCCACCCTCCGAATAGTCATGTTGCCACCACTCGAGGTTGTCAAGGTCATCACAACTGCACTGTAATCAGTGCAGGATCAATTTCCACCTCATAGTTATAAGACATGGCTGCTGGTAAGGGAATCTGTCCACTGTCCAATGTTGCAGGGGAGAGGACCAGAACCAAAATTTGGGCATTGATGGGTCTTGGAGGCTTTTTTCAAAGGTGATCAGTAATTTATTTAAAACCAAGGATGTATTGGCTGAGGAGGTATATTATTGTTGGGTTCCTTTTACTGGCTGGTGTTCTCTTCAACAAATACTTTAAAAAATTTACCAAAATAGTTTCAAACCTTTGGATAAAGTGGGAAAGGCTAATCCACTGACAAGCTTTTATTGTACCCAGGGCTCCATTAGAGAGATTTTCACTACACTATCCAAAACAAAAACATTTTAAAGTCTAACTCAAGCCAATTTTCAATTCCTTTTATAACATGAGTTAATTCTTCTGCCAAGGTGGAAGGGAATTTGTTAATAAACAAAGTTATGTCTCTGACAGCTGCAACTGTATTTTTTTTATTTGAGTACAAAAGGGGAAGGGATAAGGGTTTCCATAAAAATGCTCAGTACAAAACACCAAACACATATCTATACCACTGAAATATTATAGTAAGTTCTGATAACCCAATGCTTTCTGCAAATTAAATCCGCCTCATCAGGGATTATACATGTACAGAACCTCAATGAATAGAGTACACTATTTTATAAAACAAATAAAGAGTTAATGTCTTATATCTCCAATTTTCATATTTTTTACAAATGTTATGATTTTCAATCGAAAACACATATGAGTACATACCAAAAATGTATAAATTGTAAGGTGTAACTGAACCTGGCTAGGGATGCAGTCATTGGGAACAGGAGAGCTCTCTCCAGCAGCAAAAGAAAGGCACTCAAGCCAAAACCAATAATGTTTCCAAGAGGTATAGGATTGCCCTTCTATATAGGGTTGAAGTCTCACTGAAGTATGGTCAGCAACTGTGGAGAATTTTAAATTATAGTCTTAAAGCTAATGTCTGTACACATACATGTATAGAAATATATATATATATATATATATATAAATATAATTAACCAGCATAGAGGTACAGACTAACTCATTCCAAGTATGAAAGCCGAAAAAAGACAATGTCTATGAGAATATATACAATTGAATGGTATCTACATCCAGAAATTCACCCAAAGTGGTGTTATGTCCATAGCATGATACTTAGGGTTAAAAAGTATTTACAATAAATAGGTCACATAAATGTGTCCATAGCATGATATGTAGAGCAAAAAGTACTTACAATAAGTAAAGTGACCTGAAAGTGCAGGGATGAAAGCCCATTTCTCAGCTGCAACAGATAGGATCCATATAGGTCCCACAGGGGGACAGGGGATCGCCGTTCCCCTAAATGCATCCCTAATGCCAGGGTGTCATGGGACCCGCTAATATCCCACGTGTGAAGGGCACCACCTGGAAGTGACGCCCAAGTCGGGGAGCCAAATGGGTCTGGTGACACCGCAGGCATAATTTGTATGCGGCATCAGAGACCTATGCCATCAATCCAGTAAACAACAAACCAAAATGAACAGACAGAATGACAAGACAGGTTAGCGAGCAGAGTGGAGGGGATATAAGGGTATTAACTCTTTTTTTGTTTTATATTATAGTGTACTCGATTCATTGAGCTTCTGTACATGTATAAGCCCTGATAAAGTGGATTTATTCTGCGAAATGCGTTGGTTTATCAGAATTTACCATAATATCTATATGGTATAGATATGTGTTTGGTGTTTTATACTTAGCATTTTTATGGAAACCCTTATCCCTTCCCCTTTTTTTACGATTTTGTACTTAATAAAAGATTACATTTTCTATATTTAGGTCTACTTTTGATATACATCGAACCTCCTTTAAAGTTCCATGAACACATCTGTTTTTTCATACAATTGCTATTCAATAGCTTACACACGATTAACATTCTGCTTCATGATTATATCCACACGTTTTTGACTCCTTAAGATAAATGCACATTGCATTATTATTCTATATACAAATCTTCAGTTGAATCTGGAATTCAGGTTTCTGTATTATGAGGCTTCTTGAACCCATTCTATATTTAGTTAATGTTCAAAAGTAGTTTATAGGAGTTTATGTGAACAATGATTAAAAGATTAGTATGCCTCGTGATTCTTTGAAACTTTTATGACTCCTTCAAATAAGTGTATATTACATTACTAATCTATTTACAAATATTCAGTTGAATCGGAAGTTCAGGTTTCTACAATTTGGGGCTCCTTAGTGATGTTTTACATTCAGGTAATATTCAAAAACAGTTTGTTGGAGTCTAGGCGAACAATGATTGACAGATTAGTATGCTTCTTGATTCTTTGAAACTTTTATGTTCTAGTTTATACGAAAAGTTATACATTTTTTATATGAAGCCTGAGTCTGTTAGCCGAGTGGTAGACACTGTGTGCTCCACATACTGTTCCTTCAGAGACTTTCCTGTATGTATTTTTTCAAATAGGGGATCTTGTGAGGAATGTATAGTGGGTTTTATACCCACCCCTTTGCTCATTTTTTGTTGCTCCTTTTTCTTCTTTTTTTACCCCCCTTCTGGGTTGTTCACCATACATGTTGATTTGACATTTCTTGTGACTTGCTATAAAGGAAATGCAATGTTAGTACTTGGTTATAAATTTGTATGTCAGTGTCCATAGTGTTTCTTAATGTACAGGGTTTGAACTCGCCCAATAAGCATTCTAAAGCATTTCACTACTTTAAATCCAAAAAGGCTGATATACTGCAGGAGACAGATTTTTCGGTGTCCTCATGTCCTAAGTTCTTTCATGCTTCTTTTCCAACAATTTACCTGGCGAATGCTTCAGTCAAGAAAAGAGGTGTCCTAATAGGATTTTCTAAATCTGTTCCTTTTATCTTGGGGCACCAGATAGTAGATCCTGAAGGCAGATAATTTATAATATTAGGACAGGATCACATACAAGTGACTATAGTTTTTTACTATACTCCTAATACCAGACAATTGCTGTTTCTTTCCCATCTGTAGAATGTGCTCTGTTTGGGGTGCCTTGTTTTTAAAGAAGGACCAAGAGTTCTTACAAAAGGGAAAGGTTTATTTACAGCTTAGGATAATATTTACATATGATTTTCAAGACAAAAGGAAGGTAAAGGGTATATAGGAAAGGGGAAGGAGAGGGGTCTAGCTTTATCTCTAGCACATGGTCAATCTCTCACATAACCATACCCACCAGGGTTTTCTCTCCTTGGACCACACCCCGCTGCAGGTCCAGAGCGAATCACATTGTTGATTCATCCTTGGTCAAGTCTTGATCAAGAGGTCACACAAATTGTCCTTGTCCCAGGCTTGGGATTGTTGTCATTTACCCCTGCCCCCTCCAGGAAGACTGAAATTATATTTAACTGGTTTGGGCAGAAACTGCCACCAAATGGTCAAACTGGCCAAGGTGTTATTGATCCTCAGGTCTCCACACATGGAAGATCAATCATTGTCTCTGTTAAGCAATCCTTTGATGTTTAAGGGACTGCATCTGTCTCCACAGATAATGAGGTTTATAGCTTGTTTCCAAGAAGGCAGAAATGTCGTTACATACAAGTCATATTCATATCAATTTTGGTCACTTCCAACACCATTAATATTATTATTATTATTATTATTATTATTAATAAACAGGATTTATATAGCGCTAACATATTACGCAGCGCTGTACAATAAATAGGGATTGCAAATGACAGACTAATACAGACAGTGATACAGGAGGAGAGGACCCTGCCCCGAAGAGCTTACAATCTAGTAGGTGGGGGAATTTCACACACAATAGGATGGGAGATAACACCATCTATTTCAACTTTTGGCTACACATATGTCCTGAACGCTAATAAAGTTTGGAGACTCCAATTAAGTACTAATACCTAGATTACATAGGTAAAAATAGGTGCACAACTGGATATTAATGAGGTGACTACGGTGTCTCAGCAGTTTGTTATTTTCCTTCAGTCGTACTCTGTAGTAGATGTATGGAGGGAACTACATCCTATAAAACAAGACTATACCTATTTTCCACACCCGCATAAGGTCTACACTAGAATGGACCATGGTTTTGTACATGCCCAAACCCTGCAATCAGTTGTCTCGTGATATTTTACCAATAACTTTGTTAGATTATGATGCAAACTATATGATTATGGCATTGCTCTTACCGACACCTATATATTTCAAATGGATGCTTAATGATACATAATTGACTAACTAATCAGTCCATATGAAAGTGCTTGATGCTTTGCAGGAATACTTTAAAATTAATGATACTCCAGATGATTCACCTGTAACACCATGGAGTGCGCACAAGACAGTCTTGAGAGGCAAGTTGAATCAATTGGCTACACAACAAAAGAAACAGCGAAATTGCTCAAGCAACTTGACTCTGAATATTCTCTATTGCATACTCAAAATATGGTGTCTCAATCTAGGGAAACTAAATGTAAACTAGAGGAAATACAGCTTAACTTGTGTTTTGCGTTATTAGGTGAGAAACAATGGTGATGGACCAGAAATAAGTATTATACATGATGTATAGTGATAAACAACATACTATGCTAGCAAATAGGCTTAGAAGGCCGGATAGGCCTATTTTGTTTTTCATTTCAATTTGTTTTTGAATGTGCTTACTTTATAAATGTGTTTTTTGTTGACCTTTGTTTGTTTTGTTGATTCTTGAAAATCCTAAAATAAAACATGTTGAAAAGAAAAGCTGAAGAATCTTAAGAAGGCTGAAACAGTGGAACATAAGAGAGGTAATAGACATGTTTTGAAAAACTCAGCAGTAGTAAATGGGGTCATAGGTAATAGGTAATTATTATTATTATTATTATTATTATTATTAAACAGGATTTATATAGCGCCAACATATTACGCAGCGCTGAATTACATCATATGGTGGAGGAACAAGCATTCAACACTTGAAACTGGTGCAGCTTTTGAAGGCTGCAATGCTGGAACGGAATAAAGGTCATAGATTGGACCCGCAGTATATGGTGGAGGAACAAGCATTCAACACTCGAAAGCTGAATCATAATATTGGGGCTGCAATGCTAGAACAAGAAGGAGGTAAAAGACATGGGCAGCAGAACTCAGCAGTGATGTAGGGGTTGTAGAATGAAAGCACATATGGCACAGGAACAGACATTCACCACTCAAAAGCTGAAGAGTCCAATGGAGGACTGCAACTCTGGAATGGAGGAGTGGTAATAGTGGTAATAGTAGGTTGAGGAATTCAGTAGTAATAAAGGAGTTACGGAACCATAGCATATGGTGGAGGAACAATCATTCAACACTCAAATGCTGAATAGGCTAATGGAGGCTGCAATGCTGGAACAAGGAGAAGGTAATAGACATGGGTTTCTGAACTCAGCAGTGATCCAGGGATTATAGGAATAAACCATATCATATGGCGGAGGAACAAGCATGCAATACCCGAAACCTGAAGCATAATATGGATGCATGGGCTACAGAACTCAGAAGTGATGTAGGGGTCATAGGTTAAAAGCACACCACATAGCAGAGGAACAGACATTCACCATTCGGAAAGCTGAAGAGTCCTACAGGGGACTGCAACACTTGAAAAGAGGTAGTAGACTTAGGTTGCTGAACTCAGCAGTGATCCAAATCCTTTAAGATAAAACCACATCATATGATGACAGAACAAGCATTGGTCACTAAAATCAGAAGAAGTTTAGGCTACAATGCTGGAAAACCAGAACCTGCAGAACATATTATTTAGCAATGATGTCAGGGTTGCAAGATGGCATCACAATATGCAGCAGAGGGCTATAGGCATCCAACACTCCCAGAAGTGCTGAATGCTAAAGAGAATGGAGTAGATGGCTACTCTACAATGATGGGGAAATAAGAGACATAGAAAAAAACTTCCAGAAACCAGGGAATATTCACCTGCTTTTTTGTACAGACTGGTCAGGTCTCTTTATTTGCAGTAAAACCAGTGGCTCAACATGAATAACAAAATTCCTTTAGTGAGGCATTTGTCATCATTCTGCCACCTGTCCCTTCAGCAGTCAGTTTACAAAGTATGTAAACATAGTTTGGTCATACTATATGCAATCCTGGTCCAATTTGGGAAGTGGTATGTTTACTATAAAGCATCCGCTCTTTACATTTTCCTTGGGAATATTTCTTCTTGTCTGTCAAGTTGCTGTATTTTTTTTTCCATTTTATACCAGTTATAGTATAATCCATATGGACACCATCTCTGTTCAATAGACTAAGCAGCTCGGTTCAGGAAATGAGTCAACACTCTTTCAGTATGACTTACAGGGTGGGGTTTGTTTTAACCCCTCTAAAGATTCCTAAGGTACCCAAGACATCACAAGACTTTTTTTAATGATTACTGGACCCACAATTTTTTACTTTCTGTGATCTCTCAGCGTATTCCTAATGGCCCATGAACCACGCTGCTTCAAATTTTTTCTGACCCCTTTAGCAGGTTCCTACTGTTTGTGCCTCAATTTGGGCTGAGTGATATCAATACACTTAGTGTAGAAAGGATTGCAGACAATGAAATTCCATGTTTTTTATTTCATTCATTATAAAATATGTATTAAATGTGGTTTTGTTTTCAGTCCTGACCTTAGTCAGTCAACAACAGGTATAGAGAGTTTGGCATTAATAAAGCAGGTAAACAATAGATAAAAAATAATTCAAAGTTTAACTCAATCTACAGTCGTAGGTGTCACCGCCCTTTAAACATACACAGCAAAGACCCATAAACATTATGAAATCCTTTTCATGAGCCAGACTGTCCGCGCTTACAGGAAATCTGTCCCTGCAGACTGCTGTTATTTTTGTGTGATGCCAGGTCCTGTTGGCACAGAAGATTAAAATATTATGGCGTTATTTAGAATAGTAATCAGTAGATGCTTTGTGGTTCCCAGAAATGACTTTGTGTATTGGTAATTGTATAGTATCTGGGTAACATTTTCACTACATTTCAGCCATAAATTGATGACCATTTGTGTGGAAAAGGTTGAGAGTGGCAATGTGTGGTCATTACAGCAGCAATGTGATGTGAATAATGTCCAGCTTTACTGCACCACAATGAACGTAAACAAGGTGGAATGGTTAAATGATTACAGGTGCTGGAAAGTAAAGTTTGATTTATCAATCCTGCCATTTTCAAGATAGGCAGAGCTCAGAATGGTTGTTGGAGCATGGTGGTTTAGAGGTTAGTGCTCTGGCCTTTGCAGTGCTCGGTCCCTGGTTGGAATCTTGGCCAGAACACTATCTGCATGGAGTTTACAGGTTCTCCCCGTGTTTGTGTGGGTTTCCTATGGGTACTCCGGTTTCCTCCCATTTTCCAAAAACATGCAGTTAGGCCTTTTGGTTTCTACCCAAAAAATTGACCTTAGACTATATTAAAGACATATGACTGAGGTAGGGACATTGGATTGTGAGCCCCTTGGAGGGACAGTTAATGACATGACTATGGACTTACAGTGCTGCGTAATATGTTGGTGCTATATAAATACTATTAACTAATAATAAGTTACACTTACTCCTGGGGGGTTCCTTGGGGGGTTAAGCAGACAAAGATCATAAATCATACTTGAAAGGGCTTCCACTATTTCCGCAACCATTTCGAGCTATCCCCAATGACACCTTGGTGGTACTTACTGCCCACATCAGTCCAGTTTTGTTGCAGCCTCCCTGGGTGGTATCACTTTAGAACCTTATCTGTTTAGGTTTCATCTTGTAAAATCATCTCTGTAGAACTCAAAGTTTCCTTGGGACCAGAGACAGTGATGAACTTTTTATGACCTTCTTGAATAAAGCCCCGTACACACGTCAGATTTTTATCGCCCGATAATCGGCATCGGCCAATTATCGGGCGAAAATCTGCCGTGTGTACAGTCGGTGTCGTCCATCGTCCGGACGACTGACCTGCCGGATCCACGGACGATGGACGACAGCCGATCCTAATGAAAGGGAAGGGGAGAGCGCGCAGCAGGGTGCCGCTCCGTCGCTCTCCCCCTCCCCTCTCCATAGAGCATGAACGGTGCTGTATGTACAGCACCGTTCATGCATCGTGCACTCCCTTGTCGTTGGAAAGGATCGTGAAAGATCCTTTCCAACGACAAAAATTGGAAGTGTATACGCAGCTTAAGTCTTCCTAATAATGGACCAATAATGTGATTTGCTTTGAAAAAAGTGTTGTTCAAGGAGAGACAAAACCATAGGCAAAGAGACTATAAGCACAGATGGTGCAAGAATAGAATCATAAAATATAAGTACCCTTTCCTCTTCCTGCACCCCCTATATTAACCGATTTTACTTTCATTTGATTCAGATCCATATTTGTATTGGGTTAAAATGAAAACCAGAGGCTAAAAAGGTAAAAGGTTTGAAGGTGTTAGTTAAAAAAATATTATTAGCAACATAAAACAAAGGGACTTACCTGATTGGGTAGAAAGCAATTGATAAGAAGAGACATTTTAAGGGTGGTTGTTGAGACATGTCAAGCTGGGCTGAGTTGAATATCTCCTGTCATCATATTAAGGATCCCACCTTTGAATTTCGAGAATCTGGAAAGTCATTGAAGGTCGTTTGTGGCTGGGGTGTAGTGTTGGTAAAACACTAGGAAACCATCCCCAGGGTGGTGGCAAGCACTGATAAGAGGATACCATACCATGGTGAATTGTGGTGTCTTTTTGGTGACATAGGTAAAATTGTTCTATAGTCACCATGTACATAGTTCCTTTTATACATTCAAAGACCCACAAATATCTAATATGATTCATAAAGGAGTCAGTTTGTTACATTATTGTTAATAAAATGTTATTTATAATTTTAATAAAAGGCCACCGTTGAACTCAGCTTAGGTATTAGGCAATTCATTTTGATAATGTGTTTTGGGGAGTAGGGAAGATGGTCTTTGCAGTTGGTCAAGAGTTTCAGCTGGTTTCATATTTGTCCTGTTCACTTTTGGGTTTAGTCGGGCTTCAAAGTGGTTCTGTCAGGGTGCAAAGACATTCTGTGGAAAGAGAATGGTATTATGCTCATCTTCCCAGGGCCTATGGTCTTCTATTTTCACATTTCGGTTCATCAGCACTGGTTTGACCCACAGGATAGAACTACAGTACCAGGTTGGGGGTGGGACATGCATCCTACAGAGGCTTCAGTGATGGAAGAGAGGTCTTGTGGTGAAAGAAAGGTCTTGCAGTGGAACACAATGCTTGTAGAGGAAATTTTATTTTTTGGTGGAAGCAGTAGTGAAAGAGAGGTCTTGAGGGTTGAGAAAAGTCTTGCAGTGGAGCACATATTTTGTGGTTGAAAAAAGGTCTTGTGGGGGGAGAAAGGTCATGTAGTAAAAGAGAGGTCTTTTGAAGTCGAACACAAGTCTTGTGGTGGAAATAGGGTATTTTGGTGGAAGCAGTGATGGAAGAGAGGTCTTGTGAGGAGAGAATGGTCTTGCATTGGAACACAGATCTTGTGGTGGAAAAAAGTTCTTGTGGTGGAAAGCAGTGGTGGAAGAAAGGTCTTGTAGTAGGAAAAAGGCCTTGTAGTGGAGCACAGGTCTTGTGGTGGAAGATAGGTCATGTGAATACTTCTGCAGAGTTATTTATTAGAATTTTTATGTCTAGACACCTTCAAATATATATGTGGTATTAAATGCACTATATATCTGCACCCCCTCTAATCTCTTTTTACAGACATCTCCTAGCAAATATCTCTGCCTGTTATCCACTTTCCAGTTTTCAGAACAAGTAAATTAAATAAATACAAAACGTATGTTAAATCTTCAGGTTGAAAAAAAGAAAAGAAAAAATCCCAAAGTAAATCTAAGATCATTTACTTCTTCCTTTTTTTTCCATTGGAGAGAGCCATGCCAGCTTTTTAATTTCTCCTCCCTTTTTCCTGTTTTTGTTAACCTGGGAATGCTCAATAATAAAAACCATCTTACTTTTTGTTTGCCTTCGGATTCAAATTGCAAAGTCTGCAGTCTGGTTTAAATTAGGAAATCATTTTCCCTGCAATAGTTTATGTAATTTCTTTCTCTTTTTTTATGGCTTCCGCTTTCCTTTGCCATGCTGCTCTAGCTAAGTTCCGTATAATAAGATTTATTATATGAATTTGAAAAAAAGGCAAATGAATCATTGCTGTCATTGGTGTTTCTGAAGATGTGTATGTTAACCCTAGCAGTTAGTTTTTAATATTTATTCCCTTTTTGATTCATTGATTTATGCCATTGAAAGCAATTTGTAATGTCTGATACAGTTAAAAAATTCCTCACCATATCTATGAGCAGAATCACATTGGTGAATTCTGCACCTCCATAGCCCCATACACATGGTTATTGTATGTCCCTGTTCCTGTTGGATGAAATTATCCAAATCTGGTGTAGACATTGTTATCGTTGTGGCTATTGAGGATGATATAGGCCAGGGGTGCCCAATAGGTGGATCGTGATCCACTGGTAGATCTCAAAGGCAACGCCCGGCCTTTCAGAATAAACTCTACCACGCACAGGTGTTATTAAGTCCAAGTGTTTATTGTTGGTAGATCATTTTGACTTGGGTATTTTAAAAGAAGCTTGCAAGCCAAAAAAGTGTGGGCACCCCTGATATAGAGTGAGGATTTTATTCTTCTTGGGCCTATAAGTAAAATACTATGTAATTCTCTGTACTTTGGAATATGTACATCTGCTCATCTTAAGGAAGAAGCATTACCGTGAAATGCAACAATAATTCCAACAAAGGGGTATACACCTATTTCTGATACCAACCAACTATTCAGGTGATCTTTATATTATATTGTAAATATACAACTCTTTGGGCATATTTAATTTAAAATATGAATATATTAAAATATAATAGTGATTTGTTCAAAGAAAATGTCTGTTTCATCATTCTCTGCAAACTAAGGTTGGTGTATGCACGTTCCTGTACCTGAAAAGTATTAGGTATACATGGGTGAACCTAGGGCTACATTGATTTATTGAATAGTGTCATTTTCAATCCATCGCCTCGATGGTGATGTGTTTATTTTCATTCACAATAAATTACACCTGTACTTATTGTGAATGAAAATGAAAACAGCACCACCTATCCACCTAGTGCATCAGAATGACACCCGCTGTGAAACGAATGGATTAGTCATCCATATATATAGAATATTGTTTCTAGTTAAAGTTTAAATTGATACAGATACAACATGTTTATGATAAAGTAGCTTTTCTGTGGGATCAGACCATAGGAACTAACCCCCCACCATCTCTGCCAACATGCATGATGCCTTCAGCACCCATGGCCAGTTGACCATTTGTTTTTCCTTGGCCTATTTGTGATAGGTACTAACCACTATTGTTGTGGAGATGCTCTGGCCAACCACAATGTGATCCTTACACATGACCACTTTTTTCAATTTCAACACATCACCTTCAAAATTTGACTGTACACTTTGGGCCTGCTTTATTAAAGCTCTCTAAGACCGGAGAAGATAGACTATCATAGGAGAACATGGGTGATCTGGGAATGGATTTAAATTATTTGCTTTTATTTGGTAAATGATTTCAATTCTGGAGTAGATCCATTTCAGGTTTCTGTTTCACCCAGATTTGTCTATGATAGTCTAGGTTCTCCATTCTTAGAGATGTTTATTAAATCAGGCACCTTGTGTCTAAAATGTCCCACCCTTTACCAAGTGCCGTTGCAATCAGATATGTCATAATATTCATTTGACCTGTCAATGTTTTTAATGTTTGGGCTAAACAGTTCCTAGTTTTTTGCTTTTTCTCGGGTTGTTAATATAGCTGAAAAGCTTGGAGCAAAGGTCAGTTAGTTGGAGCAAATGGCAGGTACATAAAATGGTGCTACCATTGGTTATACCTAAAATGGTCACATGACATAAATAGTGTCCCAAGATATTTAAAACCCAACTCTGGGATCATTTATTTCCCCCCCAGTGTATTCCCCATCATGTCTGTATTTTATGTTTCTCTCTATACTAACCTTTTGCTGCTATCTTCAGATCCATCATGTGTTCCGAAAGGTCTACTTCTTCTTCTGCTATGGGTGGTCCTCAAAGATGCATCAAACTGTGCTGATGGGATGATGCCAGTACCAACCCCAAATTGTGGTTTGTTTTTAAAGGGGGCTTTAGCGACATCCCTCAGGGGATGGGTCCATGACACCCTACACACACATGAGTTCCTCAGTCTTCCGGGCTGAATGTTTTTATTATTCCTTGGTTTGGCTTCAGCTACAGCTCTGTCTTGTGGGGAATACAAATCTTGTTGTTCTCATGCATTAGACCAGGTTCCTTTATTGCCTGAACTGAGGCTACAAATCTTTTTTCTATGGCATGTTCTTGGATGGACTTAAAGCTAACAAACTTTCTTAGGGTTAACACTTTCAACTAAATCCAGTGTTCACAAATCCATCTAAGACACGCTAATCCTACCATAAAACATTGAGAGAAAACAGCACCAATGCCAACTGCCTGCAGACCTTTGTCTTCCACTAATTCAACCACATTAAAGCTGAACTCCAGGCAGAAGGCAAAAATGCGGATAAAATACATATATGGAAACTTTGTTGCCAAAAGATTCTTATTTCTCACAGCCCTGGTAGGGAACCTGATTTTAGCTTGCTGCTTTAAATTTGCATTTACAGGTCTTGTTCCTCTCCCAGCCCCCTCCCTGTCCCCAGTGAATGGACAGTGGTTAAAAAAACAGTAGACTGTCCTTTTTGTTCTTGGCCTTTTTGTTATTTGGCTGTTGGTTAAGTCATGAGTTTATTGGCTCCCTGTGCTGCTTTTTCTGTGCCAGTCTGAAGCCCCACACAGACACCAAATTTCTGTTGCTGGAAAAAAAATGTTTGTGGTTGTTTCCAATTACAGGAATGCTTCACACAGAGCACCGTTCTGTTCTATGGAGATGGGAGGGGGTTCACACCCCAAGGGGTTCTTCCAAGTTAAAGAGGTCAAGATATACTGATCTGGAGTGTGCATGCAGCTTAGGCAAAACTGCACAGGAAATGCAAAAGACTGATGCCAAGTGAGATTAAGATATTTTTACTGCTGCAATGAAAAAAATGATATTATAATAATGAACACAAGGCTGCATTACTCTGTTTCTTTTTCTTATCTGCTTGATTATCAGTTTTAAAGTGGAACAAAACCCTGTTATACTCACCTTTTACTGTTCTGTCTCATTTCAGTCATTCTTAACTTCCTCAATAAGATTTTTGGTCAACTTGAATAGCCGGGCCAGGATAATATAACTCAGGTGTGCCAGGGTGTATTCAGTCTTGAAAAATGCAGGGGAAGCCGGAATTGCCGGGCGTGCTCATCTTTTTTGATAGTTCCAGGTTGGCAGGTAGAATGGATTAATGCAGAGGGGAAATCGCCTGTCGCTTTCTGCAATAATGACCAGCCTGATCCAACATTTTTGATTGTGGAAATTTAGTTCTGCTTTAAGCCTTTTTTCACAAGTCCTTTGGTCCTCCAGTTTCTTTTCATGCATACATTCTGTCAATGGAAATATGCCAAGTTCACCATTGTGCTCTTCTATTATGTGCAATTAGTCTGGGACCAAATCATAAACCATGCACTCATGAAACAAGCTAAGCTGCATTTTCATGCCAGGATCCTGTAGGTTGACACGCCTATGTTGTACGCACACAAACAGAAAAAAACGCTCTCCTTTGAAGCGTGTCTGTTTTACTGGTTGGCAAGCAGATCTTAACGCTCCAGCAGCATCGGAGAACACGCTAAGAAGAAAGCTTGACTGAGACCAGTGGGATATTTTGCTAGAGCTGCACACTAAAGTCACAATCTTACCTCATTGAAGACACTCTGCAGTAAGCAAGACACCATGAATCTCTTAGGTCTAGGAGCCTCCCAGCTAAATAATTACAGGAAGAGGCTAAGATGTTGCAGAAAAAAGCCAGTACAATGTACGTGAAACTGCAAAATGTTGAAATCTAATGTGTTGTTTTTGCCAATGAATATTGGCATTTTCATATGCATATAAACACTATGTTGAATCATTGTCTAAAAGAGAAATAGTCCACTTTTGCCATTTGTTGTTTTCACTCTTTACACCATTTAGCCCAAATTTTAAAACCAGTGACTGGTGAAATGAATAATACTAAATATCTTTAAATTGGTCCCTGTCAAGGAGTGGAATATATTAGGTGGCAAGTGAACAGTCAGTTTTTGAATGTGATGTGTTGGAAAAAAGAAAAATGAGTGTAATGATCTAAGCAACTTTGACAAAGGAAAAATTTTGTTGGCTAGATGCCTGGGTAAAAGTGTCTCAAAATGGCAGGTCTTGTATGGTGTTCCTGCTATGCAATTGTTGCCAAACAAATGTAGTCCAAGGAAGTCACCTGGTAACACAGTAGCAAAGTCATCATGGGTGCCTAAGGTTCATTGATTTGTGTAGGGAGAGGCCAATTTGTATTTGGTCCAAAAAAGCTACTGTAGGTTAAATTGCTGAAAATATTTGGCTATGAGAGAAAGGTGTCAAACACAGAGCAATATTAAAGGGGATACCCATGCTGACCCCTGTCTGCCATCAACAGTGCCTGCACTGGGCATGGGAGCATCAGAAATTGACCATGCAACAATGGGTGGGATTTCTGATAACTCTTTAATTTTTCAAGGAATACCCAATCACATGGAAAGGACTCTAGAACATGATATATCAAATCATGTCACCTTCTTTTATAAGGGTTGATTTACCCAAGAAATGTAATCTGTTTACATCTCTTTCAAGGGATATTTCTCTTTGCTTAGTAAATGGGATAAGGCTCTGCTGACTTCAACCACCCAACCACAAGCAAAACAATTTGCTTGAATTTCTTTTAATTCCTTGCATGGATTGGGTATTCTTTGCTGATTGAACTATAACTTCATTCACTAATCTGAGTGAATGATCCCTTCCATCATGATTATTTCACCTTGGTAAGTAAACAGTCTCAATTCCTTTAGTAAAAAACACTCTCTTTCCCTGTGTTTTGTGTTATGTTTGAGGAGAACCCCATCCTATCCAGTGCACATTGTGATTCCATTTGGCATTGCTGAGAGAATAAATTCTTCCTGGTATGCTAATTATCTGGTGTGTAATCAATCTCCCTAGCTTGTTGTTTTGTTTTCAAAGTCTTGCATGTTTAAAGCATTAGTGGAAAAAAAATATTTTTCAGTGTAGCCGGAGGCTGGTTGGATACGGCAGTTCCATAATACGGGTAACACAGACCATGCTGTGTAGTAGACGATGGTACCAGGAACCCTTGTACGTATGGGGGTCCTTGCATTTGTCACTGGTCAACCCTATTGAGTTCCCCATTTTGCCTTCCCTCTTTGTGACTGTTGGATTTCTCTTAGTGGGGAAAGAGAACATGTCCTCTTGGTATGAAATGGCTCAATTTAGAGAGAACTTTGGTAAAAGTAAATTGAGTAAGGACACATAATGGGTGAGAGTCATAGACGGAAGTGACCAGAAACACCTAGGATCAGAAAATCTGGGTGTAATTAACCAACTTGGAGGGCTTCATTTTCAAAACAGAAGATTCCTCTAGGAATGCTCAGAAAGTACAAGGAAGCTAAATACATTGAAAACTGTCCATGAAAACCTGGGGGGCACTTAGGATAAGCTAGGCAGCTGTAGACTTTGGAAGACCATGTCTATAGTGAAGGAAAGCATGTAGAACCAGGCATACCGAAATAGTGTGGCCCATAAGTTTATAGGACCCATGTGGAAAGATTCAACATGGGGTGATTGCAGTGAAACATATAGATAATATTTACTTATAGTAGGTTTTTCTTCTGGTAGATGGCCATCCTTCCCTATATTGTCATATGATATGTGCTAGACCCTGTTATTTATATACATATGGTATAGTCATATTTACAGATTTTTTTTTACCATAATAATGTTTTTTAACTAGATTATAGCATGCTCATGTGCTTAAGAAAATCATGCACAGGGCTGTGGAGTACTACATCAACTCCAATGGTTCCTTTAATTTTTTTGGGTCATCTTATCAAAGCATTTGTATGTTAAACATAACCTGGTATGATCAAAAAAAACATCATCATTGCTATTTTCTTATTATCTGTTATTCTAATCCCCAAACTTTTTTTTTTTTTTAAACTGAATTTTTATTGAACATTTTCACATACAAAGACAACCAGGCTTATACAGCAAAACATTTCATAAACACAGCATACAGGTTGATAGGTACATCTGATAATGGTACATAAATCTCTGGCGTAAGTAACAATAAAAACAGTGGCCGTACTGTACCTTCCTATCAAACCCCATAGACTATAAAAATACGGAAACAACAAATAAATAAACAACAGAAAACAAGAAATGAGTCAAAAAGAAAAAACGAAGCTAAGCCGGGGAATAGGAGGGGGGAGTGGAGGATACAAACAAAGGTGGATAGGAAGCACAGTGGAGTCTGGAACCAGCGACATATTAAACCTGTAGACTGGTATAGTAGGCATCCCAAGGTTCCCAAATCTGTTAAAATTTTGCAACCCTGTTTCGGAGCTAATCCCCAAACTTTATGTGTGTGTTTTGGCTGGGATGAAGCCAGAGCTTCTGATATGGACCTGTTCCAGATTAGTAACACAAAAACCAATAAAGGGTATTTCTGTAAAAAAAAGTTTTAGCACATCAGGCAGAGATGCACCTTTCAACAGCATTGAAAAGGTATGTTTAGCTGTCTTTTTAAATTTCCTGCTATGTATAGGCTCTTCTGTGCCCACAAACTGCCTCCTAGTGGGTGGGGTCTATCTAGAGATACTATTGTTATTTGTCAAAAGGCCTTAGACAAACCCTGCCCATTTGCTGATAGACATAGGAGGAACCCTGCATAGGGATGGTAAATACAATCTCCCAAAAATTCAATATAATTTTACTTGCTATCCCCAAATGTGTTGAAATGTCCCCAGATTAGGTGGTAATAAAAAGCTTCTAGCTGACTCCACCAGAAGATTTCCCCTAATCCCCTATTCTGGCAACGCCCATTAACATTTTATTTTTCCATACTGTTTTTCTTGGTGACAACATTCAGCATGATAACTTGAAAGGGAAACTTTTCAACGGGAGCTTTTAGACAGCATTAAAAATTTCATTTCGGAGGAGCTGGACTTGAATTTTCCATATCTCTAAGGTTCTCATTTATCAAAAGGACTGTGAACATTATAGGCTCCACTCGGAATTAGTGATGTTTGTTGCAAACACTTGGATCACCATTTTTTACACCTTTAGATGGAATACTGATGACTAGTGGCCGCCATTGCTTAATTTCACTGGTGGCCATCTTGGTTACAATGTAATTGTATTCACACTTTTAAAAGTGACAATATAGCTGAAAAAGTGACAATAAGTGGCAACTGATCCTTTAATGTGAATGACGCTTATGATTGACTATTTAGGATACATACTTTTAACAGTTCAAAAAATTTAAAGAAAGTGGTGCTCTTTTTCTTCTGATCACAACTTTTTGATGAATGGAACCCTATTTTTATGTAGAAGCATCAAACTGTGTTGTAAAACTGGATGAATGACTCCTTTGTGAATCACTCCCTTTGCTGATGTAAAAAAAGCTAATTAGAAGTTGGCAAATTAGAACTTTCAGCTCCTAGGATCGTCTAGCGCCATCTGGCTGACAATGGGCCACTATCAATCAAAGCAATACTCACATTTTACAGTTTTTTTTTTTTTTGTTTCCAGGCCAATGTCCAAAGGACATACAGTCTTGCTGTTCCCTTTTGTTCAGAAATCCACAGTTAACATTTTGTTTATCCAGTTCCTTTTGACTCACGTTCCGCATCCTTGCCAAGCAGTCTAGACGTAGAGTCACGCCATAGCTATTCAATTTTAATTTCCCTCTATGCCTTACTGTGTACCTCCCTTTCCTCAGCTACCAGCAGAAAGATAAACCCAGACGCAAGTGTTTGAAGTTTGTCTTACATCTGGGAACATTGCAGCATTCAGGAAAGGTCTTTCTCGGCATTTGGAGAAGGTTCCAATGACCCAGAAGCTTTTTGGCCTATTTCCTTACTCTGCAATATCCACAGGTGGTCAGAGAGAGAACATTGGGCAATACGAGGGCACAAATGTGCTTAACATATGAGGTGTATGGAAGGACATGTATGCTGAAGTCAGCCTGTGTTAACTATGACACTGCCAGTTTGAGTGATTGCATGAGGGTAGACCTACACCAGAAGATCTGTGGAGGGCCTTCTCATGAATATAAAGTTTGGATTCTAAAGTATGGGCGGGTCTCCTGATGTAAACGTGAAATGTCTGTGACGTGAAGAGGGGACTATGATGTGAAGTTAGGTCCACTATTGAGAAAATTAGGGTCTGTAATGCAAAAGGAGATGCAAAATGTGGACTCTGATATAAAGGAGGGACTTTGACATGAAAGAGAATCAATATGTGTAAAGCAAGACTCTGATTTAAAGGTGGACTTTATTAAAGTAAGATACTGAGGAATAGAAGTGTCCAGATTGGAATAGGGGCTCTTAATATTGAAGGGTGGACTCTGATGTAAAGAGGCACTTCTTGAGTGACAATATTTGTAGCTAGAATACCATCAGCACCTTTTTAGCAAGGGGGAATCCTTGAAACAACTTTGAGGTCTTCAGAGAACCCCTCCTATAATGACTATATCCACAGCTCATAGTACATTAGTGTAGTGGTCCATGGGAAGAACTTCTCTTACATTGCTGGCCAAAAAGATCATTTGGTAAACTGGCCTGAGAGGTACAAACTGCTAATTGATTAAGGAACCTCTAGCAACCTCTGGAGGAACCTTAAAGTTCCATGGAACCCCGGTTGAGAAACAATGAGTTAGAGGATTATCAGTAGAGAGTTGCCATGGAAGGGGGGTGCCCAGGTACTAATTCCTCATCAGGATTCATGGATCTGAAGCTATACCTCTGCTTCTGGGCTGTTATCCTAATAGAATGCTGCTTATACTATGTGTCCCATATGCACAGCATTTCAGCTCCCTGCACCCTTGTCATTACCAATCTGGTGACAAAAGGAAAAATGGCAGTCCATTTTCTACTTAGTCATCTCTCCTGCCTCACCTTGCTGACTAAATAACAAAAAACAGCTGAACACTGTAAAGTTATCTCTCTCTCCTCCTCGTCAGTAAGCATATTCCTAGTGTTAGTCTAACAGTGCTGGTCAAAATCTTTTTAATGTATCAATGTGTAATGAAGAACCACAATAACTATGATTTTTTTTCTTTATTTATAACCAAAATACAGGCTGATTGTCATTTTATGTTCAGGGAATTAAACAACACAGGCAGCCCGATAGTCAACACAACAGTCATTATAGGAGGTGCATGATGCATTACAGCTACATGGGTAAGCCTTCCCACTGGCACCACAGCGCCCCATACAGGATGTAAAATCTACCCCAGCACAATCACAGACTCCATTCAGGGAAAGGCCTCCGCTTAGACCAAGGTTAGAGCTGATCCCGTACGTCTGGCCAGCATATGATGCTGCGAGAAGAAGGAAGCATCAATCAGTATAACAGAAACATTTGTATCACACACTAAGGGAAGATATATGCAAATTGATATTCTGATTCTAAATGCTCTTAAAGAGCAAATCAGGGCTATGTTGTCCTAATGGGCCAGTGCAGAAGCAGAACAGCTTGGGATAAGGTTGGAGGAAGCCATTGGTGCCATCACCCTGTCTAGGGGACCCTGCAAGAGGCAAATGACATCATCTGTGAAATACCCCCCACTATCACCACCACATCCCACAACCTCTCCAGCTCTCTCCTGGCATTTCTTCCTTTACCACAGCCGGTGCAAAATGTCCCATGGTCTGGCTTTGGGGACCATCTGCCTTTTCTCATTTGACAATGTCTAGCTCTACTTGCCAATCTCAAACACCATTACATAAAAACCACTCCCACTAGGTTCTACAACCCTGCCAGGAAGGACAGGGAGGATATCGGCTTTCCTACAGGTTACAAAGCAATTAAGAACCTCCTTATTTGACAGCAGCATTCCAACTAAGAGAGAAAGATTAAAAATTTGGAACCAATCTGGGGTTATTTGTTTTGCTTTGTGCAGTCAGCATAACAGTGTGAACATTTGACCATAGAGAAAAATGGAATGGTGAGATAACCTCAGTGGTATCCTTGATGCTACTTTATTGTCAATCAGCTAGCTGGGGCAAGGGGTTATTTGCCAATGCTACCAGTGCTACTTCCCAAAACCTTATGCAGCCTTTCTTGACGTTTTTACCATAGAGGAACCCTTTCAGGGATAAGTTCAGGTCTTAGGGAATTCATTCATTAATTACTAGATCCTATACAGGGGTTTAGTGAGGCGGGCATGGGTGGGAACACCGTGCCCCCACTCTTGTTTTGCGAAGAATTCTTTGGGGGTCCGCGGCTCTTCCTGGTCCACCCTGGGGGGGGGCTCACACCAGTCAGAGTCGCGGACCATGTCACCCATATGGAAATGCAGGCTCAGGGGGGTGAGCAGGTTGTTTTTCTAAAAAATAAACACAACCTGCCAGCTTTACCATCGCAGGCTCAGACCTGTGATGAGAGAGTGGGCGGGTTCTGGTATTGTGACGTCACTAAAAGGGAAGTTCCTCTTTGCTGGCAATACTCCCTGTACTCTCCCATCTGATAACTCATTGTCTCTCTGCTCCTTCCCTCTCCTTATTTCTCTGTCTGTGCTCCTGTACCTTTTTTCTCTACTGATACTCCCTGGTGACATCTCATCCAACCCTGGTCCCCCAAACAGCCTCCCCCTTCCATATACTCTCAGCAAGACATTCCCTTCTCCTAACCTCATCCCCATTCACCCTACCCATAAGTCCTTACCCCCTCTCTCTGGCAGTCTATGGAATGCCAGATCTGTTGGCAACAAATTAACCTTCATACACAACCTTCTGCTAAGTCTCTGAACTTTCTGGCTCTCACTGAAACCTGGCTTTCCTCCTCTGCCTCTGCCTCTGCCTCTGCTCTCTCCTATGGAGGCCTGCACTTTACACATACCCCCAGACCTGGCAACTCTCACCTGACAGAGTCCTTCCTACCCCACCCTCTCTCATTTTCACCTCATTTAAAGTCCACTCTGTCCGACTCTTTAGCCCCTTACCCCTCATTGTTGCTGTTGTCTACCGCCCCCCTGGCCCAGTATCACAATTTGTGGATAACTTTGCATCCTGGCTCCCACACATTCTTTCCCATGATCTGCCCACCCTAATCCTTGGTGATTTTAATGTTGCACTGCACTGCAACCTTCCCTCCTCACCCAAACTGCTCTCCATTACTTCCTCATTTGGACTCACACAGCATATCAATGGCCCCACACACATAGCCGGACATACATTAGACCTGGTATTTTCTAAACTCTGCAACCTCACCCTCCTTGACAACTCACCATTCCCCCTCTCTGATCATAACCTTATCACTTTCAACCTATCAAACCCTTGCCCCCCCTTGCCACATCCCAGACTTGGTCAGTGGCAGAGAGATATCCGTAACCTTGACCACAACCTTTTCTCAAACTGCCTTGCATCTCTAACCTCCTCCCTCTCCAAAATCACCTCCCCAGACAAAGCTGCCACCATGTTAAATCACTCTCTTTCACTGGCTTTGGATAATGTTGCCCCTGCCACCTTCCGCTACCCCCGCCCTGCAAATCCCCGACCCCGGCTCTCTTTTCTCTGTACACCTCCTCTCTCGGTAGTCTCATATCCTCCTTTGGCTTACATCTGTATGCTGAAGACACTCAAATTTATCTGTTCCCCCCTGACCTGTCTCCCTCAGTCCTGGATAAGGTCTCATGCTGCCTGTCAGCCATCTCATCATGGATGTCTGACCGATTCCTGAAACTCAACCTGGATAAAACGAACTCATCATCATCCCCCCCTCAAATTCCAAATCCCCCCTGACATATTTCTAACTGTTAACACTGTTATTCGGCCCTCCCCTCAGGCACGTTGTCTTGGTGTCACCTTTGACTCGGCCCTCTCATTTACACCCCATATTCAGAACATTTCCAGGTCCTGTCACTTTCACCTAGGCAACATCTCCAAAATCCGCCCCTACCTGTCCCCTGAGACCACCAAACTCCTTGTACACGCTCTTATCATCTCCCGTCTGGACTACTGTAACCTCCTCCTCTCTGGTATTCCACTAACCCGACTCTCTCCTCTACAATCTATTATGAATGCTGCTGCCAGACTCATCCATCCTTCCCACCGCTCCTCTTCCGCTGCATCTCTTTGTAGTTCTCTCCAATTGCTTCCATTTCACCTTAGAATCAAATTTAAGCTCCTGTGCTTTGCCTTCAAAACCCTCCACAGTTATTGTCCCACTTACATTTCTGACATGGTTAAAAAATACTCCCCCAGCCGCTCTCTCCGCTCCTCCAATGACCTACTAATGACTTCCTCACTCATAACCTCATCACACGCACGGATACAAGACTTCTCTAGAGCTGCTCCAACTCTCTGGAATGGTCTTCCTCATCCTATTCGGCTTGCTCCTACTTTCTGCTCATTTAGAAGAGCGCTCAAAACTCATTTTTTCAAACTTGCCTACCCATCTTCTTCTGGCTTTTGAAACCATCACTACTTCCCACCACTACATATCTCCCATCCTATTGTGTGTGAAATTCCCCCACCTACTGGATTGTAAGCTCTTTGGGGCAGGGTCCTCTCCTCCTGTATCACTGTCTGTATTAGTCTGTCATTTGCAATCCCTATTTAATGTACAGCGCTGGGTAATATGTTGGCGCTATATAAATCCTGTTTAATAATAATAATAATAACCCTGGTTGAGAAACACTTCCAAAACTTCATGTCACAGTGCCAAATAAGGGAACATCCGAATCAACTACCTACATATGTCTCATTCCTTGCCATCCATTATTAGAACAGAAATGTTCACTACAAAGCTGATTTCAACTCACCGCTACTTTTTCTTATGAAGATTTCACATTCCTTTATAAGAATACATACATGAAATAAAGGGTGTGTTTAGAAATTTGCCTGGGGTTCTGTAATTCAAACTCATTTTGGCTGCTAAGGGTTTTATTTACCATAATTGTTTGAACTGATCTAATTACATGTTGATTAAACATGTTGGGGATAAATAAAAGACTTGATGTAATCAAGGAGAAAAGGCAAACTTTTCCCGGGGCATAAAAGCTGCATTTTTGGTAGGGAATATTTTCCCAGTTGAATGGCAATTTAGGTTTTGCATGCATGAAAAGGGCATCCTTGGTTGTCTAGCCCTAGGAAATAGTACAACTCCAATGGGAGTTATAGAAAGCTATACGATGAAGCCAGGATGCCTTACCAGGCTAAACCTGAACTATGTACTGGTACTCCCAAGTATGCAAGGCCTAATTTCTGCAGGGCTCACACAGGCCATGCCCTACACAGGCAAGAAAATCAATGGTGACACACTGCTAATGTTACCGACTGTTATAGGCACATTTCTATACACAATCAAATGTCCCAAACACTTGGGTCCTAAATACTGCCATCCTGGCACAATTTGCTGCAATTTTTTGGTGAAATGGTGCGCTGGCTACATGCATTTCACCAACTAATAACCTATTCACAAACAACCATACCCCCAATAATTAAAGGAAGATTGAGCCCGGGTTGAGCTTGCTCCACATTCGACAAACATTCTTTAATGATTGTTAAATCCATTTAAGTTTAACCCATTCTATTGAAATTTGCCTGGGGTTCTGTAATTCAAACTTATTTTGGCTGCTAAGGATTTTAATTACCGTAATTGAACCTTACCAATGAGCCTGGTGGCTGTCAGGGTTGGTGACACCACTGAAAACCACCAGCAAATAAGCAGTTGGCAAAATGTACACTGCTTGGGAACTAGATTTGACACAACAACCAAAATAACATTTAAAAGACACATCCCAATTTCATGCAACATGTGCTGTCCCTCTTTTAAAACTATAAAGTAATTCCATAGCTAACCTTGTGTTTTTTATAAACCATCTTACATTTTTTTAAGAACAAAGCATTGTCGGAACACAATTGAGTTCAAATATTTATTGGTTGCATAAACAATTTTAACACATTACATGTATATGTTTATGCAAAGTGTTCGGATTAAATTTTGCACTCCTGTACGTAATCAGCACAACACCGTTCACTGCTGCTACATGTGGCGTTGCAGTTACATGGGTAACTATTTGAATTGGCACCACAGCGCCCCGCACAGGATGTAAAATCTACCCCAGCACAGTCACAGACACCATTTAGGGAGGGGCCTCCGCTTATCCCAATACTAGCGCTGACTCCGAAACTCTGACCGCTGTACAGAGCTGAAAGAGGAAGGGAAGATAAGCTGTTGTTGCTGTTTTAAAGCGGCTCAGTGATGTAACTGGTTTAGAAACCTTTGTAACAAAGGTAAAATTGTGTGCAAAGTGAAAAACAAAATGACTGTGATAATAATTGCCCCAGACTTCATAATATGCAACATGCCATTATTTGATTTGCCCATAATTTACTATATTTATAAAAGTTGATGCAAAACCCAGATATGTCAGAGGTATTATTTAGAATTTTTCTTATTACCCCCTTTTGGTAATGTTACCTATCTATATGTAGCCTAAATAAGGGAAAAACCCATCAAAAACATGGTGCTGGCATTAATAGGGTTTTCCTAAGAGCCTAGGGCTGGTGGAAACCCAGAAGGCCCGGATACAGGGTGCAAAGCTCTTTACTTATTCACAAGAAAGAACACACCTGTAGCAATCTGGCAAGTGATAGGGCAATGCCAGTACAGGGAGTGCAAATTGGATGGCTTCTCTGTGCCCCCTGCAGACCCTTTCCTTGCCGCTTGCCCCTCCCAATTAGAAAGATAGGGAGGGAGGCAATGATGGTGCTTGCCTTGGACCTCATTCTGCCTTGATCCATGTCAATTCCTTTAGCAGTCTGCACCAGTTCACTACCTGACCCTAGGGGCTCTTTCAGACTCACAGTTTAAAATCTTGCAGCTATCTACCCCTGGGGGCATAGCAATCTGCTGCTTATCTCTCAGGAGCAGCAAACCGCACCACACCACAGGTCAAAACTTTTGCACACATTTACCATGCATTAACTAGTAGTGCAGTTCTTCCTTCAGGAGAGGAAAAACAATTTTGTTTTAAGCCCACTGCATGCAATTGTGAGCCAGAAATAGTTCCCACCAATTAGATTGAATGGAAGCAGCTGGGATTGCAGTTGAGCATGCAATAAACAGCTGCATGATACTGAAAGTTTGAACTTAACCTTAAAGCACTGGCTGCCAAATAACCAGTTTGATTGCTAGGTGCATGGTAATCCAAAACTAATGTTCTGCATTACTCACCATCATTACGTATCTCCACCTCCACAGGATAGTGGTCAGAGGCTGCCTTGGTCTGCAAAAGAACAAAAATGTAACTTCATCAAAGTTACAATCTGTTAAACAATACGAACAGAGTTGGAATAGTTTGGATCCCTCTTATGTAAACACAAGAGCCACATCCCCAAAAGACATAGAACCAGAAAGAAAATGGTAAAAAAAATGGTAAAAAAAACCAAGTAAAAGGACTTTTAAGGCCAATTGAATAAATTCCTGAACTAAATAGTAAAATAGATTAAAGGACACTTTATTTAATACATAATATCATAACATTTACAACAGTGATACATCAAAGCACTTAGCATCTATATACATCTCCTTGTAGAACACTCATGGATGTTCCTAGTTTGGACATGTTTCACAGAATCTTAGCCCACTTCCTCAGGAAAGAAGAAGATATGATGTACTAGATACAAATTACCAACTATGGATCTCTTTCACATGGTGTGGTATTAGGATAAGCAGAAAGCAGCAGCAGGGACAAAAGACAGACTCCAAGCAGTAGCATAAATGTATTATCGAGATTGAATATCAAAAGATTTGAAAGATACCGGTGCAAAACAATTAACTACCCTGAGGAGAAGCATCAATCCTCCAATACTTCCAATACTTGTGCATAAAGGAATTGAATTTAGCCTACGTTATTTTTTTTTTTTTTATAGGATTTGTAGGATTTAATTCAAGGTGGGCTGAACTGACCACTACTACAATAGTAACACCTTGTAATATTCGTGCTAAACTGCTAGCCTCAGAAAAAAACACTAAGAACTTCTAGGTGGTGGTAAGGGGACAGTCAGGGAGAAGAGTGCGCACTAGTGTCCGGTCCCCTTGGACAGGAAATGCCACTCTTACTACTTCTAAAGGGATATCTTAGGAACCATCAATAAGCCAAGGAAAAAGGTACATCACATACCAAGCCTGATTTTTTAAAGCTTTCCAAGACTGGAGAAGTTAGACTAACCTGGGAGATCCAGCAAAAATATGATCTGGTTCAAGATTGAAACCTTTTCTAGCTAATAACTAATGATTTTTAGAAAATCTATTTTCCATTTCTTTGCTGGATCTCCAAGGTTCACCCATGATAGTCTATTTTCTCGAGTCTTCGAAAGCTTTATTGATTCAGCCTCAGTGAGTCCAGTTTAACTTCACTTCTTGTACAGGATACACAACAGAAAGTCAGAAATCTCCCCAAATGGAGATACCCAACGAGAGCTATTGGAAGTCCAAAATTTTACAGCCGTCCCCATCACAAGATTTTACATCTTAATGTAAAATGAATATCTCATTGCCCATTGCCCCTCTGTCTATGTTCAAGCAGCCCAGAGAGAGGGTGGAACACCAAAAACAACAGAATAGAAGTTCCAAAATCGCAAAAAAATTGCGTTATTTGTCCTGTGCTGCACTATCCAGCTCCCTGCCCCATGCCCCAAATACCTCAATGTTTTCATCCTGGCAAAATAATGCTGCTACCTTGCCTCCCAAAAGCCTGCTGACCCCCTGAACCTGAACTTTTTCGACTGTTTAGTTTCCAGGCTGAGGTCTTATAATAGTTGTTCATACGATTCATACACAATAGTTAATCATAAAAGCCTATCACTGCATATATTTACCAACCAATGCCCCTTCTCACCTGTTCATAAGTCAGTCCATATTCCACCTGGTAGTTGAAAGGCTTTGCTGATCCAGGGACAACAGAGTTTTGTAGACGGGATCCACCCACTACAATTCTGGAAAAAATGATAACACATGCCCATGCATAAGGTGTCTATTTTCAAATATTTTTATTCAAAATTCACACAGGATACACAGATTTTGCTTTATATCCAATTATCTTGTTTAAAGTATATTGTTAGGTATACCCAAGCATAGCATAAATACCATAGAATGGTCCCATCCTGCGGGATATATCATGGAGATTGTGAAGCCAGGGACTCCAGTCCAGAACTCTGACATGGACATAACATATCAGCGACATAAAATACCAATATTAGGATATTTGAATATTTGAACATTTTGTCCCCAGCTCCGTTAAACAGCAACTGCTAAAACCTCTCCCTGTCCCTAGTGTGAATCCCTACCCGCTCTTCCTCAAGTACCAAGTGCATGCCATTCAGTTGATGGGTCCACAGCTAGGTATCAGCAGGTACTGCCATGCACCACTGACATTTATTTTTTTATTCAGCGAAGAGTGATGCCAAACAGGAACAAACATAGGGAGGTGCAAAATGTGCCAATGCCAAGGGCCTTAGACCCTACTTACCCAACAGCAACTGATCCCAAACAACCATCAGAAAATTGGGGAACACTCAACCTATTGGCTTCCCACATGAGCAAACCCTGCCCACTTTCAGTTTTCCATAGTGGACCATGGATATTCACTGAATCATTTGCCCCCAACCATCATTTTTTTTCCACATGACCAGATACAGATCACAACCACTTTAATCCATTGGAGCCCCTCAGCCAATTATTATTATTATTATTACATAGTATTTATATAGCGCCATCATATTACACAGCGCTGTACAAAGTCACTAATTGTCCCTCAAAGGAGCTCACAATCTAATGTCCCTACCATAGTAATACGTCATTAATATAGTGGAAGGGTTAATTTTTAGGGGGAAGCCAACTAACCACACTGCATGTTTTTTGGGATGTGGGAGGAAACTGGAGTACCCGGAGGAAACTGACGCAGACACGGGGAAAACCTGCAAACTCCATGCAGATAGTGTCCTGGTTGGGAATCGAACCTGGGACCTAGCACTGCAAAGTACAATTTCTTGCAATGAAGATAGATGTTTCCACGTGACACACAAACAGCCCATATAGATCCCAGTCCATAATTTGCCACATTGGAATCTTTACATGGAACTTTGGAGTCCTGACCATCCCGGGACTTTTTTCTGCAAATGCTAATGTTACTGACTGTTATAAGCACATTTCTATATACAATCAAATGTCCCAAACACTTGGGTCCTAAATACTGCCATCCTGGCACAATTTGCTGCAATTTTTTGGTGAAATGGTGTGCTGGATACATGCATTTCACCAACTAATAACCTATTCACAAACAACCATACCCCCAATAATTAAAGGAAGAATGAGCCCGGTTTGAGCTTGCTTCACACTCGACAAACATTCTTTAATAATTGTAAGATATTTTTATTTAAGAATTTGTGCATCTACTTTGTTACATCCATATTACTCACCTGTCATATGGACAGTGCGTGTTGGTGCTCACAGTTGTGTCTGCATCATCACCAATCAGCCACTGCAGGCTGGAGTCGTGACGGAGGCGGATTATGGGCCAGTGGCTACTCTTCACGTAACTGCAACCAGCATTATAGTCACCCAAAATCACAATGTTCTGTAGTAGAAAATGGAACATGTACATGATTCTATTTCACTATTTAATTTAACTAACTATAATTACTGGCACCGTACTGCTATTTTATTCAGCGAGATCAAGGTCAGAAGCAAAAAAATGCACAAAAAATGTAAGGAGGGTCCTAGAGGTCTTCAGGACACATAACACAGCATACATGTAACCTCCACCACCTGGAAGCCTGGCTGTCCCTGAGTAGGCACATAGTCAAGCATAATGACTACCAGCTCATGGGACCACAAGGCAGAAAAAAACGTATGTGGTCTTTGGGCTGCAGGTTGGACATAAGGTTCTAAAAAGGAAGAAGAAAATGACAGTGGTCCAAAGACTCTCTACAGTACAGGACCCAAGAAACTAACTCTCCGGCTTGGTGGTCTATGCAGTTAAAATGTAGTTCTACATAAAAGCAGACCGCATGCTATTCCGAAAATGCAACATTTGCTTCTGCTCCAATTACTATAAAAAGGCGAGGCTTTACAAAAGGTGTCATCAAGTTGCAACATGATATTGAAATATAGCAATGACATGTGCTTGCAATCATGTTATCCTTTTTATTTTCTTACAGCTGAGTATATGCAAAGCATTGTCTAAAAACAAGAGTTATGTGTAATCCAACTTAAATCTTAGTATGCTTTATCTTTGTGCAGGAACTTCCTGTAATAAAGACCGCTCACCACTGCTCTATCTCCTTGTGCAGGATGACTGGTCTTGTATCTGCCCACTCCTGTAGTTTTCTACAGACAGCCCGCAGTGGGCGGGCCTATCCGGCCCCTCCAACATGTCTGCTTTCTGCACAGGCTAAATCTTATTTACAAACATATATCTGGGTATTTGGTGCATATTTTTTATCCTTTGGGGCTATTGAAGGATATATTATATTTTTAAAAAATAGCAACAAGAAATGCTACTACCTTCTTGTCTCTGGGACTAATTGCTGACTCTGCACTGTTGCGGAAAATGAAAACTTGAGTCTTAGTCTATGTGAACATATCCAAGGTTATCTGACTTGCAATGCTTTGAGAAAAACACTTAAACTCTCATTTTTTGGGGGTTCTTTCTGGGATGATGGAGCAGCTGTTTGAAAGAGCCCAGCAGTCACCTTTGACTTAGCTATAGCAACAGGAACACAGGAATATTAAGAGGAGGCCTAGCAGATGCTATTGGAAGGAATCTGAAAAAAGGGAGAGAGGGAGAGCTAGTGGTCTCTGAATACAAGAGCCTGAACATGTCAAATTCTAAAAACTGCAAGGAAGATTTAAAACAGAACGTAATACAGCCGGTCCCCCCTGAAGCTCCTTTGTGCCCCTGTTCCCTGGAATAGAAAAAATACTGTATATTGATGCTATTGTAACCCTTCCATGCAGTTAATTTCATATTTCAAGCTGGTATGTTATCAATGTTGCATGCATGATGCACCATGTTGCTGTCATGCACCCCCCCCTTACCCTTTACAATGTAACTGCAAAGGGCAAATTAATAAAAGATAATGCAATCATGATAAAAATGGACCTCCAGGAGTAGCCGCTGCTTGGCATCTTCCCACACATCAAAGAGGCCGTCCACCTCCCGCACCGCATAGTCAGGGCTGGTGTGAATGGAGACCAAAGCAAAGTCTTTCACTTCTGCAAAAAAAAGTAAAACATTTACAGTTATACCTTTGCAACCTCTCCAAATTTTGCACTCAACCAACCATTCTGAATATTATTGTTGTCAGTCCCAAATTATGGCATAAGCATGTACAGTATTCCGCCTTTCAAATTGTTGGGGGTGGCGGTGAACCCCAGGGGATGCTCCAACAGATGGGAGTGTCTAATTGGATTTGTGTAATCATATACCTGTTTTTTCCTATTTTTCATTTATTTTTGGATAAAGAAGGAAAAAGTTAGTGCCTATGTTTTTATCGCTGTCTGTGCCCCCATTGCAGTGATTTCCTTTAATATTATCTGGTATTTAAACAGCACTGACGTATGTTAAAGTGCTAAACAAAGTCCATAGTCATGTCACTAGCTGTCCCTCAAAGGAGATCACAATCCAATGTCCCCACCATAGTCATATGTCATTATTGTAGTCTAAGGCCAATTTTTGGGGGAAGCCAGTTAACCTAACTGCATGTTTTTAGAATGTGGGAGGAAACCCACACAGACACAGGGAAAACCTGCAAACTCCATGCTCCTAGTGCAGCAAAGCCCAAAGTTCTAACCTCTGAGCTACTGTGCTGCCCAATATACCGCTTTTATCACTAAGACAGAAAATGATGGGAAAACCATTCCAACTGGTCTTCTGCTGAGAATATCTGTTTCAAGCACAGTTGTCTATCAGAGAATTTTGGGAGATTTCCTCTAACTTCTTGTTGAAAATCTAAGACAAGATATAAAAAGAAATGTCCATAATGGTGCAAAAAATAAAGTGACAGTAATTTTCACGTTTCAGAAAAACCAACTATAGAGCTTCTTACATATGTCAGATTTCTTTAGTTGGAAATGATCTTTAAAGATCAACACTGATACAAAAGCACATGTATCCACTGCACCATTCAGTTCTATAGAGTGGGGAGGACAGGTTGGAGGATCCTTGCAGCATCTTCCCCCATTGAAAATGAAAGTGGTCGTTTCTGGTTGGTCATCTACTAATCTGCCACAATGGTTTGATAAATGACAACTTGAACATCTTTTGACTTGTTTCACCTAAAAAAGTTTGCAAGTTCTTCCTTTGTTTGCGTGGGTTTCCTCCGGGTACTCCCATTTCCTCCCACGTTCCTTCCCTATAAAATTGACCTTAGACTGTGGTAATGACATATGACTATGGTGGGGACATTAGATTGCAATTTCCTTTGAGGGAAAGCTAGTGGCATGACTATGGACTTTGTACAGCACTGCATAATATGTCAGTGTCATAAAAATACTGGATGATAATAACGACTTCTTATAAGTCTTCCAACATACTTGTCACGCTTGATGACAATACTATGTTCAGGGGTTTTGTAATGAATTCAAAAAGTCATCCAATATAATTTATTATAGTTGCATATTGTACTACATTAGCTTGAACCTCCATTGCTTTTTAATCCCATATTTATATAATCACACATAATGCTGCGTTTTGAGAAGAACAAAACAAGGATTAACAAACCAGTTATAAAAAACAGAAGCGGACTTTGTTCTAATAGAAAAGGTTAATAGATTATGATTTTTAAATTGTTTCTAAAGCTCTGCCTTAATGGTAGAAAAGCCCTTTAAATTCTTTGGGGGTTTGAAATATTTTCATAAATGTAAAAGAATAGTAAAATAATAGCTACACATATATTGTGTTCAACTTTACCCTTTTGTCAGTTATCACCCCCGCCTTCCTCCCACTAATATGTTCGTGCTACAATTCCTCACTGCCATGAAATGCCATTATGCTGTCATAATCATGCATGTACTGCATGGTGATTTAGCAGCGGAGTTGTATTCTGCAGGGTAATGTCATGCAGATGTTTTCCTTTTCTCTTAGATTACAGCCCCATCTTGTGAATGTTCCTAGTATGACAAAGCCAATGGTACTGCAAAAAAGAGAAAGGTTGCAAGCAGAAAATATGCCAGCATTGAGTTAGGATTTAGGAAGGTTTACAGGTTGATTTCCATACATATGGTTCAATATATCATTTCTAAAGACATTCTTACCCTACCATGCAGTCTGGTGATGTCTTGCATTCTTTTAAACTTCCCTACAGCCTTTGGTTTTTTGAAAACGCCACAATGACAACACCACCACAGCCACCAATGCATGCCAAGGAATCAACAAACTAGATACTGACATCCAACCTTTGCATGCGCGCCTATTGTGGGTGAATTTATAGGGTCCAAGGCTGGAGAGGATACACTTTCATCAGTTGGTGAATTGTTGAGCTAAAGGTAAAAAACTATCAAATGTCATTTTGCCACCGAGAAACAATGAATCAAATGTGAACATTAATTAAACTGATGCCGTTATTCCTGTGATACCTTCAGTGCTTGCAACACCCAACTTCATACATCCTGCCACCAGGGAATCAATAAATTAGATGTCCTTATCCAGTGAATATGAACCTGCTGCCAAAATATAGGAAGGAAGTAGGAAGGTATGAAATATGGTGAAGAACTAGGGATTAGGGATAAGCGAGAATGCAAACATTTTCTCCAACTTCCGATGGTTCCGCAAAATTTTGGAAGATCGAGGAAATTGTAACAGGTGGATTCACAGGGGATTCACAGGATTCCCTGGGAATCCTCCTGTTTGCAATCCCCGGGGCACTAGAGGTTAATTAACCACTAGTGCCCCGGGGATCGCACACTCTTCTCAATGAATGCAGCCACAGCTGCAATCATTGAGAAGATGCCCAGCACAGGAGAACCTCCTGACATTGTAATATAAGTATCCCTTACAAATGATACAGATACTGTTACAGATACAAATGGCACATTTGTAAGAGATACTTTTAATACAATGTCAGGAGGTTCTCCTGTACTGGGCATCTTCTCAATGATTGCAGCTGTGGCTGCATTCATTGAGAAGAGTGTGCAATCCCCAGGGCACTAGAGGTTAATAAACCTCTAGTGCCCGGGGATCACAGACGATTTCCAGAGCTGCATGATGCAGCCCTGGAAATCCTCCTATTCAGCGAGAGCTCAACCTCTCAGTGAATCAGAAGGCCGTTCTTGCTTACATTTTCAGTAAGCAAGAAAGGCTCGATTCGCCGGGAGATCAAACTTAATATTCTTGCTCACTCATCCCTACTAGGGATGAGCAACCATGTGATCTATTTTTCTCTTTTTTATTCTTTATTATTTGTTTATTTCTACCCAACAACTTCTCATTGGGAGAACCAAAGGCAAGGTTCTGCTGACTGGGCAACCATTAAAGTGAGACCAATGCTTTGGCTCGCAAGGCAAAGCACAGATTTGCTTAACAATTTTTCTTTAGTAACCCAAAGGACTGCAGCAAAAAAAAACAAAAAAAAACAAACAAACTAGTTGCAAAGGCCATTCTACAGTACATTAGACTTTTTAAAAATATATTTGTAAATGATTGAGAACAGTGACTGGGCTGGAGGGCAAGAAAACATTTGCCTTCTGTGACAGTACTGATATTGGTTTGGAAATGTTGTTCTAGAAGCCGTGAGTGGAGATATTTCACTATTAATAAAATGATCAGAGCAGGATCTGACGTCAGTGACACACACAGGGCATTATATAACTACCTGCTCCCTACTCAAAATTACAATCATGACCTCTGGCATGGGGAAATCTTCCAGCGCCAACTTGCTTTGCAGCTCTGAGATGTCGTAACCAAGACCCACAAAAAAGTCCTTTAAGGACACCCAGCTTTCACCATACCCACAAATCTCTGCAGCCCCACAGCACACCTTGCCTGGTACACTTCCTTTAGCCCAGATAAATATGTTGCTGCCATGGAAAGCTACTGGACAGCTCCCCTGTTAGCATACCTTACTGTATTCTTTTTCTATCAAAACAGTGATATTTTGTTTTTTAGAAAATGCTGATTTATTTATTTCTGTTTTACATCTTAATATTGCAGCTTTTGTGCAGCCTTTTTTTCAGCCACTCCCTGTCTACATACTTGCTCCAGAGTTTCCGATGGTGACAGTGACAGAGTATGAGCATTGCTAGGATGCATATATTCTCCCCCAGCAAAGGAACATATGAAGGGTGACAACACAGAAGCAGAAAACAGGAATGGAACCCTGTGGTATTGGTCCACCCACAGATTGTCTGTTTAGCAACTTGCATCCCCAGCATCCCTTTAAACATAATCATTCTGTCAATCTCTGCATCCCTGGCACACTGTGGAAAAGATTAGAGAGTGCTTCCTGCAGCTATTGAGGTTCCTGGTCATGATCCTGTCCTACTATTACCTGGTAGTCCTAATTAGGCATTTCTAGTTCCAGGCTCTGGTTGTTGGATCATTATTGTGTTATCTGCTACTCTGCCCAGTTTCACAGATTCTGCCACTCTGCATTTGGACTTCGGTTTTGCTTGGTTGCCACCTGCCCTGATCTCAGCCTGTTACACGACCTTGCCTTAGTTGCCACCTACCCTGATCTACCACTCTGCCTTGACTCACTCTGCCCCAGTCGGGTTAGCCATTCCTACAATAAAGGCGTCTGATACCTGTCACCTTTGGTGGTGAGATCCTGGGGACTGCGTCCTTGTGACATCCTTGTAGCAAAGTAGTCTGGTGGCCACTAGAGTCACTGGCCCATCACCAGGGTGCTCTGATGAGAAACCAAGAGCCACTTAGCCTCCAAACCTCCTGCGTCACCTGCTTGGGATTGACCCGTAATATGCTGTCACCCTATAAAAAGTGCCTGAACTAAAACTTTCATGACAGATTTATTGACTAATATTTTAAAATAGCTGTAAAATATAAAATTGTTAACTTTCGATTTTATTTATTGGGTTGATGTCAACTTTAAGGAATACCCAAGATCAAGGCAAACAGAGAACATTTGTGGTGTAATCAACATTAGTTTGATGTACCTGTAGTAAGGGATGAAAACCGAGCCACAAATGGTTCCCGAATGAACACGTCTGTGCCGCAATTTTCGCAGCCGTCATCGAAGTGGTACCATTCTGTTGGCTTCAGGATGTCTTCCCTGTAGAGGATAAAGTATGACAGGATGAAGGCTAACCCCTCCACAACTTTGCATCTGTTCAGAGTTTTTTTAATAGGGTAATACAAACTTGCTTTCATTTTCAGGCGTTGTTTGGATATATCATGTTCTATAAGTGTTTGCCAAGACATCTGTTCTGTTCCCCAAGCTCTCAGGAACAATCAGGTTTGACAGATGTTGTCCAATGTAACTCTGCATTCATAGCAAAACCCTACCTGGCTAATTAGGCCACCAATTATTTCAATTTAGGTCACAATTCTTACACACTGTCTATGTGAGGTTTGAAGGCAGGTGGAATACCAGGAGACTACTTCAGGAAATATTTTACTATGACTTCTGCAAATTTAAATAGAAAATTATGAGCCTAATTATGGCAGATATACTATAAGATACCTTGAAGAATAACAGTGGCATGAATATCTTCAATCAGTCTGGTCCTGGGTGAACATCCCAGGTGATTGCTTCTTCCCTTAAGTTTGGGGACCATTGTATTCCATGAACATTGGATTTTCCGATCTCTTTGGGGTTTTTTTGGAAAAGAATGCTTAACTGTAAGGCTTTTAATTGTACACCAGTCTTTCTTGACTTTTTAACATGGAGGGACAGTTGAAATAACTTTTAGGTCTTAGGGAACCCTGGCTATAGTCTCAGTTTGCAGTACATTAGCATTGTGGGCAGTGAATAGAATGTCTTTTAGATTGATGTTCATTAGTGTCCATTAAACTGGTCAATGGTCTATAAAAAGGTCAATTTCACCAAAGGAACACATTTATCTTCTACAAGAATCACCTACAAAAAACATTTATCATCAATTTAATCCCGTCCTTTGGGGAAGTTGACTTTCCCCACTTCCTCAAATGCAGCCTGCCCAAAGACATAGATATACATTCAGCCCTAATCCAGCAATGTTTGGATTAAGATTTTTCACATGGCACCAGACAGTCCTTGGAAGACAGCCTCCAGACAGCTTTCCTATACTTCTTTTATACCTATGGGATAGCCATATTTCATAGGGTGGCTGGAGGAGGTCTCCATTTTGTGGCTGGCTCATAGGAATTGGACCAGTTTGCACATGCTGAGCGGGGCAGTACCGTAAACATCCCTGAATCAGGGCTGAAGGTGGGCAGCATAAGGGGGTGGGTTGAATTAATTAAAAGGCATATTCATTAAATTAACCCTTACTTTTCCATTATATCCACCCCTAAAATGAACCTCAAAATCCAAACCCAAAAATGAATAGACTCTTAGCAGCTAATTTAACTGTGATACCCAAGAAGCTAATTATCTATTTCCATTTTGTTCTTCTAAATCTATTGTGGTTGGTTTACTAAAGAAGTTTAGGCTCTTAACCCCCTGCAAATTATTACCTTAGCATAGTGAATTAGGTGACTTTTGAAGTCCACCAAGGGATAATTCACTATAGTGAATGAGGTGACTCTACTAACTTCCACCATCCATTCATATGCATGCAACTATTCTGTCTTTTATATTTCCATGCATATGATTGGGTATTCTTTGAAAAGTGAATTTTTATAATATATTTCTCTTTGGTATATTCACATCATCTGAGAAATTATCTGGGTGATGTAAAAAAAAGGATTGTAGTTTTAAATGGGATGCATGACATTAGCCCTAATTTAGTAACGCTTTCTGACACTGGGGAACCTGGGTAACCCAGCCAACCTGACATGGATTTCTTAAAAGTTTTATTATTATTCAACAGTATTTATATAGCGCCAACATATTACGCAGCACTGTACATTAATAGGGGTTACAGACAGGGTTAAATACAGACAGTGACACAGAAGGAGGAGAGGACCCTGCCCCGAAGAGCTTACAATCTAGGAGGTGGGGGAATATACACACAACAGGATGGGGGATATGTAGTGCTGGGAAGTAGTGAGGGTTTCAAATGACAGAAGAAGACGGGTAGGCAAGTTTAAAAAAATGGGTTTTGAGCGCTCTTTTAAATGAGCAGAAAGTAGGAGCAAGCCGAATAGGACAAGACAATTCCAGAAAGTTGAGGCAGCTCTAGAAAAATCTTGGAGCCGTGCGTGTGATGAGGGTATGAGTGAGGAAGTCATTAAAGAGAGCGGCTAGAGGAGTATTTGCTTGTATTTGGCAAATATTTTCAATCATGAACCAAATTTAAACCAGGTTTGCAGCATTACCCAGGTACTGCTCAGATACTCCCCCTTCATTGTCCAATCAAAGGCTGGGGTCAGGGAGATGACCAATCTTTCCCTTAATAAATGCACCCTATTATAGTCCAGTAACCAATCTAGCACCAGAATAACTCATGACCATTATCAGCTTGATCAGGTAACAACCAACTTTTATCTATTAGTTCCATAAATAATTAACACATCCCTAGATAATGTCAGCCAAGTCCTTACCTGTACACATAGACATATTTCTCCTTGTAAGAGCTACGTCCCAGGTGATCGGAGATCAACAAGTTGTAGTTTCGACCAGTGGCCCTGCCATTATATAAGAAAAGCTGATATTAAAATGCATCTCCAAATAACTAGTAAAACCAACATTTTTACAGCTTAGGATGACCAAAAAACCTTAAAGCCACGAAGTAAAACTAATTTATTTTTAAGACCAGTTGAAGCCAAATTTATTGTTAAGAAGGGTTAGAAGTTATTTCAGTATAGTATTGCCCCAGTGTGCCCCCTCCCTCTGAGACTATTCTGGGACAAGTTAGGAAATTTCCACCCAGCAGACACCTTTTACTAATAGAGTGGAAACAGTTAAAATTGTCTGTCTTTGAGTTCATTAGGAATTTTTTTTAATTCTTTCCCTGGGGTTCTAGGTCCTGTTCTTGTATATCAGGTTGTAAAAAAGGTGGCAATAGGACATGAATTACAGGAAAATCTCTTCATCAGGACAAAGACAGCAAAAAAATCTGATTTTGTTTTTATTTTATCCAACACTTTTACTTCTATTAGCTACGTACACACATCCAATGGTTCTTGCCCTATAATTGTCCCAGGGCCGATATCTGATTAGAATCTGGCCTGTGTACAGCGCCCGTCTCCATCATCTGAACGACTGTCCTGGCGGATGCACGGACGATGGACGACGAACGCTCCTAATGCAAGGGAATGGGGAGAGCGCACAGCAGGGTTCCACTTGGTTGTTCTCCCCCCTCCCCTTTGCATAGAGCAGAACGGTGCTGTATGTACAGTACTCGTTCATGCATCGTGTAGCCCTTTCCAATGACTATAATTGCATGTGTGTATGCAGCTTAAGTCTAATCATTGGCCTGATTTTCAGTGCTTTCTAGGTCCTGTTGTTGAACCATCTAATATTTGAATGTAACTTATATTTACTCAACACACCTGAGCTTCAGCACTTGGGATTTTCCTTTTTAATCTTGCAAAGATTGCGGCCTGATGGTGCCTTTGGCATCCAAACTCTTTCTATGCAATTGGACCTGCTCCTTGTTTAATGCGATTCTGCTTCAACTGGTGCATCATCTCATGTCGTCTCTACTGTATGGTACTGTACTGAAATTTCAAAGCCAAAGCCTGAGATCTCTCCTGCAGCCAAATCCAATCCTAGCTTGAGGGCCTCTAGTATAGAGACCAAAGGGTTTATTATAGAGGTACAATACATCTGAGAAACCTTAAGTTATATGGATCTGAGTATTATTAGATTCTGTGCTTCTGAGGAACATATTAGGATGTAGGGTGCTGTAGTTGGTGTTATGAGCAGTTAGGATGCTAACAAACCAAAGTTTCCCTCTTACCACTGAAAGACCTTGTGTAAAAATGTAAGGTGAGGAACAGGAGTAAGAAAAGACAAATCATTAGGGTGGTTTGGTGCAGCAGTTCATAACGACATGTTTCTTGGTAACTAAATCGCTCTTCTTCGGGGTATAAATGTAAAGAAAGTACAGTAACTATTGCAAATTTCTGTGCATGTCTGTATTTCTGCTTGTGATCTCATGATCCAGCAAAATGTTGCAGCAGCACTAACAAAATGTTGCAGTTGCACCAACAGCAATGGCCTACATTGAACTAATTATCAATAAGAAGGCTATGCACTGAAATGTATTTAAGGTTGTAACCTAATGATAGATTGACCTTAAATAATCCAAATAAAAAGGTTTAAATTGTAATAACTTACGAGTTTAGCTCTTGGACAAGCCTGATAATAGCTGTGTCATCTTTATTCATAACTTCTTGGACAGCAATAAGGTCATATCTTCTCAAGATCTGCCAAGGAAAAAAAAACATAAAATACTAAGCCTTCCATTTTATATACCGTAAATCTCTTAGCATTGTGAACAATGTACCATAGAATTTCATCGTTGTAAAATTGTTGAACGTTGGAATTGGACACAACATTCTACAGACACTCTCTAAAATCTTTGGAAGTTTATTTCAAAAGACTGTTATAACTATCGGGAGAAAGGTAAATTTATGTTAAATAAAGGAGTAGGCTTTCTTCGCCCAAGCAGTTCTATGCAACTAACAGAATCACATTCTCCAACCAGAGTGTAACTTTATATTGGGGGGACATGGCACATTTACCATGCTCCCCTGGGAAAATGGTATAAGCATATGTTCTTCACTTGGTGGTGCAGTTCTACCACTCCAGGAGCAAAAATTTTTTCCTCTACGCTGTTACTTTCTCCAACAAAACTCCTTTTGACTTTCTTTCAAGTACTACTCTGACTACCCTGGACGACTTATAATGTTTACAAGCCCTCAAGGAAAATGTTTAGATGTTCTACAAACCCAATACAAGTCTTATTCTCTGTAGCCTATATTTATTTTGCCCAAATGGCTACAACAACTTGATAGTCACAATAGCTACTGATGTGCCAAAATGACGTCTTGGCATCCATTCTTTCCTTGAATGATAAAATGGTTATAACACATAATATAAGGTTAAACTTCTTCTAATACTACACATTTGAAAGGACAACACTTGGAATGGTGGAATCACAGAAGGCAGAGAGAAGAAGTAGGAACAACAAACAAGATACAAGTGCCAAATGTAACAAATCTTAACAATGATTTAGCTTTGCGTGATAACTCCAAGGTAGACTATAATGGGTGATCCACCAAACCTGAAATGGATCTGGTTCTGAATTGAACATTTTTGCCAACCAATATTAAATGATCTTTAGGAAATTCATCCCAGGTTTGTTAGGTCTCTCAGGATCTTTCATGATAGTCTAACTTCTCCAGCCTTTAATAAATGGGGCCCATTGCCTCTTCTAAAGTGATACAAACTTTCATGCTTGGTCGCAATATTGTTATTATTTTATTTGAGAGAATGTGTTGATTACATTCCTTGGAATAAGTGAATTCCCATGCACAGGTTTAGGAGTTACATCATTGCAATAAGACCACTAAACTTAGCTGAAAATCCCTAACCTGGAAAAAGACCAGGTAAGGAAGTTAGCACCAAAGGAGTCAGGAGAGGTAAGTTTAGTTCTGCTTTAAATTGTATCTAAACCTAAAAACAAAAATGTTAATAGATTGTAACTTGCCTGTCCTTGGATGTGATGGTTTTTATATTTTTGTTTTTTGTTACACTATGCACCACAATAAAACATGACCCTGATCACTCCTAATTACATTTTTGTTTCACCTTTAATACAAAATCTGACCCAGATATGGCATTTAAATGGGACAAAATCAGTAGTCCCATTACAAAAACAAATCATAGAGACTTTCACTGTCATCATAGAGACTGTCACAGAGACTTTGCTAAGTAAGGGCAAGCTGACTTGCATCTAAATGTGTTAAACATTTTCTTGATAAATGGCTCCCAATGTGGTTTTATTACAATAATTGTGTGTAAAATATTTGTATCATAAATTCCCAAAACAAGTAGATCAGAAACTTAATTTGTTATTTACATTAAGGTAATAAAAAAAAAAACACAAATTTCTTACCCGTATCAGAAGGCTCAAGACAGTGGGGTCATCAACCTTGGTAGAACTAAATCTTTCGATATTAAATGAGGCGATTTTAAGGGCACAACTAGCTTGCACAAAGCAGGCTGCAAGAGCCACCAGGAACAGGGACTTCATTTTTCCTGAGTTAAAAAAAAATATATTTTTAGGATGTAGTTTTGCTGGTTACTGCATGACAGCACAGGAAAATTAAAAGGTGACAAAACACTATTAGCCATGGAGCCCTTGGAATGAGCTTTGAAATGCAGTGGAGGAATGCCAGGTGCACAGATATATGAGATACGCTTACAAGGGAGTCTTGTTTAAAGATCCAGAGTAAATTATGTCTATATCTTCTAAGTTTTCATCTGTTGAAAACTAGAGTTCCCAAAATTCTCTTGGCGTTGTTTCCAGAAGGTTGTCAACACACTTTTTGGTGCTGGTGCCATTGAATGGCAAATAAAACAGGGATGTTTTTATCTAGCCATTGCAGCACCGGAATAACCAAGAAGTAAGGGTCATCAAGAGAAGAGGGATAATATACAGTTTTTTTATTCTCTGAAGATATCAATCACTTGGAATTACAAAATGGAACTTAGAAACGATTGGTAACAGGATTAGATTCATAGCAGTGCAGTGTGAAATCTCAAGACTGGAAAAAAGCATGGGAGTTACGTCTTGCATGGATGACCAAAGGTGAGGACAACAGTTTGTGAACTGGGAAGAAGCCTAATAGAAGATGCAAAGCCTTGCTTCACTAGAGGAAGGCACACTAAAAGGTAGACGTCACATAATGTGTACATTTATATAGATAGAGAGAAAAACTTAGAGTAGAAGTAGAGTAAAAGTATTTTGGAGGGTTAAGGTGGCCAAGCCATAATGGCTCCTCTACCTCAGGCTAGATTTTTAAACTATGAATATGGACCAGGTCTACACAGTGAAAATTCCTACTCCACATGGACTAGATCTACATGGTGGAGATTCTTGGTCCACATGGTCCAGGTCTACATGCTAGTGCCTTACAGCACTGCATGGTCCAGGTCCACGCGGCAGAGGATTAATGTAACATCTAGTTTTAAAAGGCAGCTGGTCCCAGCACCATATGGTCCATGTCTACTAGGCAGCCGGCCCCAACACCCACCCAATACACATTATTAACCAACCTCTAAGACCCAAAGGGTACTTCTACCCAAGGGGGTCTTCTGCACAGTCAGCACAAATGGTATATCTGTTCCTACCGCCTAGAGTCTTAAATTAGCCAAAATTTATATAGATAACAGGGAGAAGGAATTAGAAAAGAATATACATTTGAAGAATTGTGCTGTTACCTCTGCTCTAACTACTGTAAATCATCCCTGTAGGATGAAGTAGTACATTTTCCAAGTATGCATGAGCAGACTTATAAGGTTCTTTGCTCTGGGCCACTACAGGCTACATTGCCGTGTAATGTATTGTGTTTGATCTTACTGACACTAGAAAGGTTCTTGAATGCTAACTGTGTTGAGGCAACCCATTCATAATGGCTCAATTGGGCCCTTTCAACACACCCAGTAGATAGGGCTTGTTGTAAACCATATGGGGCCTTGGGCAAGAGCTAAACTAGTTGCCTTCAGCTAGAATACTGTAGGTACATGAACAAATTCATTTCTATCAAGCATTTACCCTCAATTTCCCAAGACATTTACCAGACTTTTTGCAAAAATTTCCCTAAGGGAACTTCAGGAGCAAAGTATGTTTTATGCTTTGAAGATGCCATCTCCTAGATACAATACTTCTTCTGTAATGGTGCAGCTCTTCTTGGTCAGCTCTTTTATCAGATGTTAAATATTGAAGTGGGGATTTACCCTAATCTGAGCAGCATTTAGCAGTACAGAGAGTAGGAGTGGTAAGTATTTAAAGTCTTTACAGGAATGTATTTTTATGAAGGAAAGAGGACCTTCCATTTGTGTGAAAGGTCCAGTCTGGGAAGCTTCAACAGCCATCAGTGAGGCCATACAACAGTAAAGATGTCAGGTAATAAAGTGCCTCTGACGCTATATTTGTGAATATAAGCTCTACCCATAAAGACAGAATGTGTTATTATCCTGGTTGCTCACCCCACCCTATCCTCTCCCCCTTTCCCACTCAATGATCCTTCCCACCAACCCCTACATTTCTCCAGGACTAGGGAACCAGGGAGGGCACCAAAATATGGGGCAGTGCAATGATCTGGGGTGCTGTGGTGGCAGTGTTTTAAACTGGAGAAACTGTGGGTCAGTGCAATGATCTGGAGAACATGGGGGGGCAGTGTTATGATCCGGGTAGCCTGTAAGGGCAGTGTTATGATCTGGAGAACATGTGGGGGCAGTGTTATGATCTGGGGAGCCTGTAGGGGCAGTTTAATGATCTGGAGAACATGTGGGGGCAGTGTTATGATTGATCTGGAGAACATGTGGGGGCAGTGTTATGATCTGGGGAGCCTGTAGGGGCAGTTTAATGATCTGGAGAACATGTGGGGGCAGTGTTATGATCCGGGTAGCCTGTAAGGGCAGTGTTATGATCTGGAGAACATGTGGGTGCAGTTTTATGATCCAGGGAGCCTGTAAAGGCAGTGTTATGATCTGGAGAACATGTGGGGGCAGTGTTATGATCTGGGGAGCCTGTAGGGCCAGTTTAATGATCTGGAGAACATGTGGGTGCAGTTTTATGATCCAGGGAGCCTGTAGGGGCAGTGTTATGATCTGGAGAACATGTGGGGGCAGTTTTATGATCCGGGGAGCCTGTAAAGGCAGTGTTATGATCTGGAGAACATGTGGGTGCATTTTTTTGATCCAGGGAGCCTGTAAGGGCAGTGTTATGATCTGGAGAACATGTGGGTGCAGTTTTTTTGACTTGGGGAGCCTGTAAAGGCAGTGTTAAAATCTGGGGAGCCTGTCGGGGCACTGTATGATATGGGGAGCCTGGGGGTCAGTGTTATAATCTAGAGATCCTGTGGGGGCAGTGTTATGATTTGTGGTGCCTGTGATTGAAGATCCTTTATCTGAAATGTAAATATGTTCTTTTAAATTCCTTTACACTATTAAATTACCAATCTTACAAATAAATACACAAAAAAAATTGTGTGTATTACCTACCCTCCTTGGATCCGATCTGGATACAAGTAGCTGAACAATGAAAATTCCTGTAAATGCCAACTGTCCGCAAACACTTAATGCTGGCGTGTTTTATATAATATCAGAGCGAACCGTGGGAAAAGACATTGATCTCCCAGCTGACACTTCTTCATTCTTCCATTTGCTTTACAAACAAGCAAATTAATCAATATTGTGAAGGTCACATCTGTTATTGAGGAGACCTTAGACCTCCATTGGCAAAATCGAACATTAGCATTGGATTGCTGGTATAACTATGGAGGTGATCATGGGACCAAGGGGTGATCACAATGGGCCTGATTTATTAAAGCTCTTTAGAAGACAGACTAATATAGGAGAACCTTGGTGATTTAGCAAACCTAGAATGAATTTCTTAAAAAGCATTTGATATTAGTTGGTAAAAGTTTTAAACCCTGGATCAGATCCATTTGAGGTTTGCTGGATCACACAGGTTCTCCCATGATAGTCTATCATCTACTAATTCTTGATTGTAAATATTTTTGGGCATTATGCTAGTAAAGGCCATCTCCACCATACTGCCTGGCAGCTGTTTTCTGCATCTTTCATTGATACAAACATGCAAAATGCACTTAAAGTGGGCTAAAAGTCCCACCTTCTTCCGGGCATGGGTTGGATGCCTGGTGCCCCTTTTTTATTCTAGGTTCTTCTCCCTACGTCACCCAATCTGGCACTGAGCAGGTGCAAGATCGTGAGATGCATTTGTGGAAGGTGTTCAAAAACGTTTTGATCCCAGTGAACATACCAGTGAGGAAAGCTCCCAATGATGCATGGCCAATCTCAGGCATGCTCAGAAGGTGCCCTTTAATTACTTTAATTTAAAAATGTAACTATACAATAAAATACAAGCATGCAGGCGCCACCATCTTTTAGTCTTCTTCACCCCATCTTGCACGACGCATGTTCAAGATTGGGTGACCCACTTTTGAAAAATGTAAAACAAAAAGTGGCACTACGTGCGTGAGATAGACACTATATTTTTTTATAGAGGACTGCCCCTTCTGTGCATGTGGGCGCCACCATCTTAATACTTCCCCTAAGTCACTTAATTTTGCACTGCTTGGGGATGAGATCGCGTAACATGTATTCCTGAAAATGTAAGAAAAAAAAGTGACGATCTCACTGCACATGCATAAAATCAGAACTTTTACATTCCAGGAAAGCCCCGTATGATGCATGGCCAATCTCAGTCATGCGCAGAAAGAGCAGTCCCCATCCTAATGGTATACGCAATGTATGCAAGAAGGCTACAGGCTTCCCATTTAATCTTTACTGCCGTGGTCACATCCATATGTCACGTATCCCAGATGTCTGTGGGCTGAACTTCAGCACGTCTGAGATTTGTCATCGTGTTGAGACATGCGCAGTGAGATCGCCACATTTATGTTTACAGATGAGACGGTAGATCCTAAATAAGAAGATTTATTGTTGCAACAAAGAAAATCAAATGCTTAGCAGTTAAAGCAAGGAGATTCTTACTAAAACCAGGAAATACATCAATACAGCAACACAGAATCACTCCTGTATAGGAGGGCTTAAGCCATTATCTAATTGTCATTAAGCTGATGGAAGTCCATAAAAGCATAATAGTTTACAAACAGTAATGGGGTGAAACCACGTGTCTAGCACTTTTGGTACAGAAATTACTATCCACCATCTTGGATTCTTGTTCAAGCTTCTTCAAGGGTCTCTCATCAGCCTTCAAGGCCATCCTGTGTTCAGCTTTCAGGGTCTTCCCGCTGACTGTTTCTGTTGTAGGTGCTGCTCTCTGAAAACAATCAAACAAAGCAGTAACTATTCTTCATATAAGCAGAGTATATTTTATATTCTATATACAGACCCCCTATATTTTTCTCTCACACGTCACCGGATCTCAGACCTGCGCAGGGTATGATTGGGTTATGGGGGAAGGAGCTGCAAAAAGAAAAAGAATATGGCCGCACCTGGTGTTTCATCCATGCCGGAAATTTGAAGGAAGCTGGTACGGAATAGGACCTATTGGACTTGGTTAGTAGAAGGACTGAGGGCTTTTCACCTGTAAGGTGTATTTTTTTTTTATTTTTGATGAAAGTTGGACTTTATTGTGCAGGGGCAGAAAGTTAGGGTAAGTCAGGAAAGAAGGACAAAATGAAAGGACAAAAATACCCTCATTCTTGTGCCCATTGCCAGCGAAACAGAAGCAAAAATAAAAACTTTAAAATGTCACAGGGACCTACATTTCCCAGTGGGGAATATTCATGTAAAAATAAATTGTTCTTACTATGCAGGGATCCCCATCCCCACTTCCTGTGCAAAACAAATTACAACATAAAATAAGCGTGTAACATATAGTTTAAAATTATTTTTGTGCACTGTTATCACTGTTTGCATTTGTTATTTATTTTAATATTTATTTTATCAAACCAACAACACAAAGACAGCAGCCATTACACAGCCATTACACGGCCACAGACTAAACTTCCCGAGTTCCGGAACTCTACGGGAAGGAGGCCGGCAACCAATAGCGTGCCAGTCTAAATGTCATACACCAATTAGCTGTTTTGGAAGGCGGGACGTAAAAAAGTCTTTCTGACAGCCAATACGTCTAAGTGACCAATGAGTGTGTAGAAAATGGAATGTTCGGCCAATCACAGGGTGGCTGAGCCCGGGCTGAAGATGGCGGGAGGTATGGAGCTGCGGAAGGCGGAGGAGCTGTTTCAGCGGCTACAGGTAAATGTAAAGTCTATGAACAGGGCCAGCCAGGGAGGGGAATGTTGTGTGTTACTCGGCAAGTGTAGCCGGGGATAGGAGCTGCATGGTGGGATAAGCTCACAGAGTAAATTCGCGGTACACTTGTATGGTAGCCATGGCAACCATTGCCAGGACTGCACAGTACTACTTCTCTTGTCCTGTACCCTGGGTGTAATTCTTGGTATCTGTCCTTATTCTGTATGTATGGACTCTGCACACTACCACTTCTCTTGTCCTGTAGCCCGTGTGTAATTCTCAGTATCTGTCCTTATTCTGTATGGACTCTGCACAGTACCACTTCTTTTGTCCTGTACCCCGGGTGTAATTCTCAGTATCTGTTTTTATTCTGTATGTATAGACTCTGCACAGTACCACTTCTCTTGTCTTGTATGCTGGGTGTAATTCTCGGTATCTGCCCTTATTCTGTATGTATGGACTCTGCACAGTACCACTTCTCTTGTCCTGTACCCCGGGTGTAATTCTCAGTATCTGCATGTATGCACAGTACCACTTCTCTTGTCCTGTACCCCGGGTGTAATTCTCAGTATCTGTTCTTATTCTGTGTATGACCTCTGCACAGTACCACTTCTCTTGTCCTGTACCCTAGGTGTAATTCTCAGTATCTGTTCCTATTTTGTATGTATAGACTCTGCACAGTACCACTTCTCTGGTCCGGTAACCCGGGTGTAATTCTCGGTGTCTGTTTTTATTCTGTATGTATGGACTCTGCACAGTACCACTTCTCTTGTCCTGTACCCCGGGTGTAACTCTCGGTATCTGTTCTTATTCTGTATGTATGGACTCTGCACAGTACCACTTCTCTTGTCCTGTATCCCGGGTGTAATTCTCAGTATCTGTTCTTATTCTGTATGTATGGACTCTGCACAGTACCACTTCTCTAGTCCTGTACCCCGGGTGTAATTCTCAGTATCTGTTCTTATTCTGTATGTATGGACTCTGCACAGTACCACATCTCTTTTCCTGTACCCTAGGTGTAATTCTCAGTATCTGTTCCTATTTTGTATGTATGGACTCTGCACAGTACCACTTCTCTGGTCCTGTATCCCGGGTGTAATTCTCAGTATCTGTTCTTATTCTGTATGTATGGACTCTGCACAGTACCACTTCTCTTCACAGGACTTTATCCCTCGTTCTGGTGGCCGGGGGTTCATATTGCAAGTGATCCTTGCCAGGGGCCAACTGGCTTCCATCTTTTCTGGCGCTGCTATGGGGGTGATGACGTCTGCTGGTCACCGTGGCTGTAGTGCCATATGGAAAAGCCTTTTGGGGGGGGGGGGCAGTTACTTGGGGATTTAGCCTGCGGGGGAGCAATCTTTGCCCCTGGAATAAATTCACTTTAAAGACAGAGAATGGAATGTGAATACAATCAGGTGAAAGTGATATCCGCACGGACAGTTTTCTCTCTTCATATAACAATTTGTCCTTTTTTCCAGAAACTCTCCTGCCTGCCAGTGAAGGGGCTGTACATGTCAGAACCGGAGAACATTCATGAATTTTTATGTACTCCTTCGGTTATTCGCCTGGGCATCTTGGAATGGCTGTGTACAAGGTGGGTTCATTCAGGTATTGCATGGAATGTAGGAAAGTGTTTCCACTAATTCTGCCTCCTGAGACCACACCGAAGCGCTGACTTCCATCACTAAGTTTTAGCTCCATCACCTATCCTCTATGTATATTCATTTCCATTAACTATTCTTTATTCACTTGTAATGTGCCTTTGAGCTTATAAGGGAATCCAACCATATCCTCCATATTCTAGTCTTCTTCTTAGTGTCTAATTATGTTCTGAGCTGACCCAGCTCCTCCACCCTGCTTTCTGTAGATCCCTCGATCCCGCAGGAGCTTTTCTTCATTGGGTCCCGTGTCGTCCTGTTATCCTCTATTGTCTCGGTGTGGAGCAAGAACCGGGCACCGCTAGTTTCCTCTTATTTCTTCTTATGGCTACCTCACCTGACATCTCCTGCTTTACATCCTGCTGTAAATTGAAAAACAAAAACACTGAGTATGCGTGGGATCCACATTTTTTTCCTATTGCAGAAAAAAGCCCCCGATCTCAGGCATGCGTAGAAAGAGCAGGCAGAAGCCTCCTCGGATGCATGGCGTGGGTATCCCAGGAGGCTTTGCACTCCTATTCAGTCAGGTAATTTTTACTTTTACATAAAAGAGATTATCTACGTCCCGGTATCCTTCTTTTTCCCGAGGAAGTGCCAGGCGCCGACATCTTCTTCTGGGTTCTTCTACCTGCCTTACCCGATCTCGCACCTCACGAGATCTGGTGACGTAGATTGGGAAAAATTTGCTGATATCACTGTACAATTTTGACAAGATGCCCCCTAGGATGCAAGATGTATTGATGATTTTTTGTTTGCGCTTTAAAACAAAAACACAAACAATATTTTTACTCTAAAAGGGTTTTCTTCTCTTTTATGTAAAGAAAAAATATTTAGTTTAGGTACGCTTTAAGCACTCCAAGATTCCACACTTGTTGTCCTATAGTCTTTTGATGTAGTGGATGCATTAGCTATCCTATTTCAGAACAAAAAATACCTTCAGATCCTTCCATAAATGTGTGAATATAGCCATCAAGCATCAGGAAGTTTTCTCCTCTATTCCAGATCTCTAACTAGTGCACACCACCTACAACCAAGAAAATTACCTTACAGTCTTTTATGAATTTCACACCAAGGAGTCCATCTGAAAGTTATGGTATATGGGGAATAAAATCTAAATCCTATAAGGACAAGTTACAATATCACCAGGCGAAAATAAAGATGAGCCAGATAAAGGCTTTAATATTCTACATTGTTGGGTTTATGGTTGGGTTTTACTTTTTATGTAGGCAGACAGGCTTACTGTAACTCTAGTTCTCCCCTATGTTTGGACATCAAGCACAATTAAGCTGTTACAATTTTTCACATATTAGGTTGGTCTTGAATGATTTCATTTCATTCATGTTTATTTCCCAAGTACTATTTACTTCCATTTTTCTTTTCATAGGATTTACCCTCCACTTCAGGAGCAGTTCTCCACCTTGAAAGAATCTGAAGGAGAAGAGAAAATTAAAGGTACATATGAAAGCTGTTTTTTTATGTTACTGCCTACAAGTATGATATTAATATTATCAGGGTTCTCCCCAGGCCATTTTTAGCTGGGTGCACCACCCGGCACTTTTCAGCAACCACCCAGTTGTTTTTGGGTGGTTACTAAAGAGTTTTGTCACAATACAGGGGCTGCCACTCACCTACAATTTCTTCCCACCCAGCTTAAAAAAATTTCTGGGTTGAGCACTGATGTTAATAATATTATTATTAATAATAATAAACAGGATTTTTATAGCGCCAACATATTATGCAGCGCTGTACAATAAATATGGGTTGCAAATGACAGACAGATACAGACAGTGACACAGGAGGAGGAGAGGATCCTGCCCAAAAGAGCTTACAAATACTTCTACTTTGTAACATTACTGGTACTAAAAAAAGAAGTCATGGATGATCATGTCAGATGACTGAAAGAAAGAATGAGCGATGTAACTGTCCTGCATTATAGATTGGGGAGGACAAACAGTAGGCTCTGCACTGCACAAACTATAATGTCTTGTGAGCTGTCATTTGTTTAGAGGTCTGGCATGGTCTGTTGTTGAAGGGTTTTGAGGGATAACAGAACTGACACTTGCTTATCAAATGCTTGTGATAAAACTCTACTGTCTAGGGTTCTGCAAAAGTCTAGGGTTTCATTAGCAATAGTTAATTTTCACCTCTCCGGTTAGTTACCACAGACACCAATGATCTTTTTCATCTTTAATGGTTGACTTTCTGCTAGCTGACCACTAATGTAAGAGACATTCTGCCCACTGACCACCATGCTATTGGACTGTGAGCTGTGGATATAATCATTATAGGGCAGTGCTCAAGCCAGAATTTTTTTTAAGCCGGGTGGGAAGAAATTTTAGGTGGGTGGCCCCTGTATTGTGACCAAACTCTTTGGTAACCACCCAAAAACAGCCAGGTGGGTGCTGAAAAGTGCCGGGTGGTGCGCCCAGCTAAAAGTGCCTGGTGAGAACCCTGGAGGTGTTCCCTACAATCAAGGGTTCCCTGATGGTAAAATTGTCAAAAGAAAAGCTGCACTAGACTGGCACAAATGATTGCCTCCAGTGTAGAATATCTACCACCAGCTTATGCCCTGAACATTGAGGAATCTCCCCTGCTAGCAAGGAGACATTGAAGGAGTGGCATCGTACTGGCATGACTAGCAGATGAGTGACTCCTTAGTGATAGCCAAGTAGTCTCCTAGCAAACATCAATGTCAGTGAGTTGTCATCAGCCACAAAGTGGTTCTGCCCCTCTTATTGTTCTTTGAGAATGGTTATATGTTGGGTAATCTGACACTCTTTTCGTTATGGCCTCTAATCCTGGAATTTTGCATTTAATGCTGTGTGTAGTCACATTGCATGCAGAATAATTCTATTGTGACTGTCATATAGTTGTATTGTGACTGTCATAGTAAGTACGGGAAGGTGAAAGGGTTGAGTCCTAATATAAACGGGTCACTGAGTGTGAGTTTTGCTAAACTATACCTTGTGATAAGGAGTTGGGAAAAACCTTTTATGTCTGGCATGTTTTGTTAAATATTACCCTGTTTATCTCTCTAGAATGGGGTAGGAGTCATTTATAAATACAAGAGACATTCCGTAAACAGAAATGAGTATTGAAAAGTCCGCCCTGTCTATTTCTGTGTTACAGCTGTCTGATACAACTCATTTGATGTGATTTAAGCAGGTCTAAACTAAAATAAAAACAAAAAAAACTCCCTCAAACCCCAGGAATCCTTTGTCCAGCTTGGAGAAAGCACACCGGGCCCTGCCATCTTCTGTCGTCTTTCTTCTTCAGGTTTTAATGGGGAGTGGGAAGCATGAGGATCTCAATGAGCATGCTTGAGATCTGTCTTTTTTTTCCCAATGCAGAGGCATGTGCAAGGAGCAGCCAGAAGCCTTCTGGGATTACCTTACATAAAAAGGTTTTCTACCCTTTTATGTAAAGTAAAAATTTTGGTCATATGTCCGCAATAATTTGGTAGCAAAATGTTTGAGGTGGTAATGGAAAATGAAAATATTAATGCAAAGATAGAAAGCAAATCAATTATATTTTTTATTTTGGCTTCGGTACTTCCCAAGTTACAAGCAGTATTGATGCCTATATATAATGTGTTTGGGTGAAAATTTCAAGTTGTGCCTGACTTTCATTCTTTTTTGGCAGAAATGGCAAAGCTTGGCTTTGAATTGATGCTGTGTCCCGACGAAGATGTTGACCTGATCAAGGTATTTGTTAGTCCTATATCTTTTATGTCTAATAAGGAAAATATACACCAAAGGTTTTCGGGGGAATTTGGTGTATATGTGGCATGAGTTGGTAACACTTCTGTGGTCCCTTATTGCACATTTAAAGCAGAACAGAACCCAAGAACAGATATGTAATATATTGCAGCTTACCAGTCCTTTCATGCATTATATATATATATATATATATATATATATAACTTTTTTCAAACTAGGAACGTTTTTATCATGTTTCTGTGAATTTAATTTATCCTCTATTTTATCATCTAATAATGCCATTAGTCTCCGGCCCTGGAAATGAAAATGTTATCATAGCAGTCCAACCTGGGTAACAACCATGGCTTCCTCTTCTGATACAGTGGAGCGTGAGCATATTCACCCAAGGACATGGAGTGGGATCACCAGGGGAAAATAAAGAGAAAAAGAAAATGTAGCCACTCCATCTAAGGACTAGTTCACTTCAATATATTTTTGCTTTTTGGGTTTTAAAGTATTTTAAAGGTAAACCATCCTCCGTTAGAAATCCTCCTGACTCAGTTACAGCATATCATCTCAGGATGAGCTCATGCCACTTTTTAATTTTTTTTTTGGCTGTAATACCTTATTGTTCCACGAGCACAGTATCCTCCAGATGCGGGCTCCCTCTCTGATGCTTTTCACCTTGATCAATATATATCAAAATGAATGAAAGATATGGAATGCAACCAGTGTAAACAAGTAAACAAGTTTTGGACATTTCGCTCTTGAGAAATTAATAGAATAATGAAAATAGAAATATACAACCCCTTGCAGATAGATTTGTACATTACAATGGCTTGGTTACCTAATCTTTCAACTATTCAGATTGAAAGGAGGTATAGTTATTCTAATAACAATGATAATTGTACAGGTGGATGGCCATATTTGTATATTGCTTAGGTAACTTTGCCTCTGTGCTTTTTCAAGTTATAGGCTATACAACGTCACAATAAATAATTTTAATTACACCATTAATTATTAGGTAAAAGTAGATTCCCCTGTCTTGGAGCATTTCCATCGCAGCCATAGTACCTTGTTTCCCCCAGATGTAACAAAAAAAAAACTTAAATACATATTAAAGCTAAAAACCTTACTTGGTGTTAAGGGGGTATTTAGATATGTTCACTTTAAGCCACCAAGTCTTTAAATGGAAAAGCTGCACAGCGCAATCATTTTGTATTTAGCCCAGGGACGTGCGAGTCTGCCACCAGCTCCTGTACAGTACAGCTCTATTCTTTTCCATTGGGCTCTGTCTATTCTTTCGTACCTGATCAGGAACTGCTTAGATAGAGTATGTAAACATAAGGCAACTTGGTGCCTGGAGGTTGGTATATACTAAATGTATAGGGGTGCGTTAGTATATATATATATATATATATATATATATATATATATATATATATGAATAAAAGAATGCTGGTATTTTGTGCTTGAAATTCAGCTATAAGGCCCTGTTTAAACCAATATGCTGCAGTAATGCACATTGGTGCAACACCATTTATTCTGAATGGCATCCGAGTGCGATGAAGTCACATCATCACGATCAAGTGGATCATTAACATTGGGTCTATTGTGTGTGGGTGGTAATGAAGCTCAAGGAAGTGGGAGGGTTGATATGATTAGGAGGTGAAAATTAAGCATTTTATATTGTGCTACAGTTTACATCCAGTTGTGCTTTGTAGCCCCTATGATCCTACCTAACGATGTTCATCTTATCCATCAGGGAAATGCTCCCTCAAGCAAGCAACTTCTTTTCATTGGACGTTTACTAGACATTCTTCAGACATCCCCTAACATATCCAGAGATTTGGGGTTGGAAAGTTCATCTCAGTAGTAAGTCATATTATGTGGTTTTATTTATATTTTTTTTATTCTTGATCAGTAGGTCTTTTTTCATTATTAGGGTTAAATGGTTACACCCATTGCTGTCTGAAACACTACGATACATTTCACTTATATATGCAGGCTGTAGAACTAAAGTTATGCTTCTAAACACAGTGCCCGGCTTCACTACTCTTCTCAAACAGTGAGCTGGCCCTTTGCAGGAGTATGCAAATATTAAAATGCCTTGAATGATGGATGTCGGTTTGCAGGAATGGGCATTTCTGAAGGCAGCATGTGTATTTGAAATTCTCTAGGCAATGCATGCATTTGACCATGAGCCTCCATGACTAAAAGAAATGTAATTAAATATTTGAAATGGGAGGGCCATAGACAGATATGCTGGGGATGGAGGGACCAGGTGATGTTGATTTTCCTCGAGTAGGAAACAAGGCAGGTTCTATCTGACTTTCTGAACTGTCTAATATACATTATAAGAAGCTCACAGTGTGCAGTGAAATAAGTAAGTTTAGGAGTGTTTGTTTATTGCACAAGACTGAAATGAAAACTGGAAGGTAGCTCCAACAGACTACATGCAGCTTTCAATCTTCTTGCATCTAATGTGACTTCTGGGATCAAAATTATTAGTATTTTTTTCCTCTTTTGATTTTTGGTGTTTTCACTTTCAGCATTGGTGAAACTTTTGTCAATTACACATATGACAATGAGGATCTTTTGGGTGAGCTCTTCTCCTGCCTTGATTTCCAGGAAATCCTCACACCTGAGTGCAATCCTTGGCCAGCTGATCTACAACCTTTGCTGCTCAAAGAAGAATTGCCGGAGAGGTACTACAGACCTAAACACTGCTAAAGTCTTTATTCTGTTTATTTAAATGTACATATATCATTTATTTTTAATCCAAAGTGATCTATTCAAAAAGGCTAATCCTTTTATAGGGTGACATCTGTCTCCAAAACTGTCACTCTGCCATATGCGCCCCTGATGGAGAATAGAAGTGACCTCACCAATACAGATTGCACAATGATAGTCCTCCATTGTCTCAATCTGTTGGGAAGCTGGTCCAAATGTGCAGATTGTGCAAATGGGAATGGCAGAAGGAATCAACAGCATGGTTAAAGCTGAACTAAACTGAAAACACCTTTAATCCTGCAGGTCCCTTGATGGTGCTGGTCCTTCCCACGATTCGATCCCGCGTCGTGCTGGAATTTCTCTTCATCCCGGCGCTGAGGAAGCACCAGACGCCTCCATGTTTATTCTGCACTTACATCTTCTTTCTAGGTCTTATTGGCATGTTGTCCGATCTCGCACTGCGCAGTTGCGAGATCGGGTGACGTAGCCCGCTGTAAAGGGTGGAAAAAACGAGAGCTGATCTCGCTGCGCTTGCATGAGATTGGCATCACTTTCCCTTATTAGAAAAAAAAATGCCCCTTCTGTGCATGTCCGAGATTAGGGCACACATAGAAGGAGCACCCAGGGCCTCCCGGGATACCTACCTTGAGTTTAGGTACGCTTTAAGGAAATTTGTATTCAGAGAAATATTAGGTCCACCATTACTGATGTTAAGAATGCCATTCATCTTGCTGTAAATGGTTGCAGTTGATTATCCATTAATCTAAAACAGCCATACAAAATGGAAAATCGGAACTCATGATATGCATAGTTCCAAGGGTATTTTAAAAAGTAATAAAGCCTTTGGACAACAAGCATTTTCAGAAAAACATGGCAGCCTCTAGATTCTCTTATTATAGGATCCTTGCTAGATTTAGACAGGGGTAATATGTGCTGTTTCTACATACTAACACACATGGAGCCTAGGCAAGGTGATACCTCAATCCTTTCAGTGAGATCCTGGGGAAAACAGAGCAGTCCAATTCATAGGAGATAGACTGGAGTTTCTTATAAAAAGATTTAGCATGTTGTGCATTCTCCAAAAGTCTTTGATAGGGGTAAGAACCCAGATGTTGGCTTTCCATGTAGGTACACTGTAGGTACTCCTGTGACATGCCCGTCTGAACTCCAAAGGTATCTTCTTTAGTATATGGCTGATTGAGGGGAGTGGGGCAGGACTTTTTTTAGGAATGTGGTCAAAGTGCTATTCATATTGCATGAGTTATTTTACCATGGGGTTACAAGCCTGCTGATTATTATTGACCCCAAAGTGCTGACTTTGAAAAATCGCAGGAAGGGTGTTGTGGACAGGATGAAGGCTCAAACTCAAAAGTGTCTAAAACTAAAAAAAAAGTCCACTTACCTTCAATCCCGCAGAGCAATCAATCTGTCCAGAGGTCCCTTCCATCGGGTCCCGCGTTGTCCTGGTACCGCCATCTTCACCTTTTCTACCTGGTTCTTCCTACCTCACCCGGACCCAGGTGCGAGAGCCTCCCGGGATGCGTGACGTAGGTATCCTGGGAGGCTTTGCCTATGCGATCGAGAATTTTTTCTTCCAAAAAAATACAAACAATCAGAATTTTTACCTAATGTAAAAGGGTTGTCTACCCTTTTATGTGAAGTGAAATTTCTGAGTTTAGGTACGCTTTAAAGAAAATCAGCACATTTATTTTATATGTGATCAATGCATCATAAGAAGATGACACTTATTGTCTACAGTGACATCCCAGGACTGGAAGCTAAAACACACCCCCCTTCCTTTTTTCCATAACCTAATCTATAGACCACAGAGGGGATTTTTTTTTTAGCAGTGTTTAGGCCAATAAAAAATGGGGAAATGTGAATTCCTCACAGAGATGTACTGGTTATGTTATAACTTTCACATTCCAGAATGCCAGTCTTGGAAGTTATAAATAGGTTGCCATTCATAATCTCAATGGAAAAAGCTAGTACTTACCAATGAAATATAGTGAATAGGATTTCTGATTTTACTGACTTACCATTTGTTAAAAGCTGAAGAAAGCAGATGATCTATGTGCAAGTGATATTTTTCAGGAGAGGTCAGCAGCTGCCTCCCATGTGTTTCTTCACAGTAGTAAAGCAATCGATAAGTGTAACATCACTGGAAAGTTCACAATAACAAGAATGTCAAATGCTGGAGTGCCACTAATTCTATCTGGCTAGATTTTTTTAATGTATTGCATGACATTGATATATTTACAAATCTCCTTGTTGCATGCAACTTTCTATATATGTTTTCCCTAGTTCTCTTCCATCTGACAAAAATAATGCTATTGGTGAACATTTGGAGGAACTTCAGAAGATTTCTACAGCACTACATGATCTTGAAGAAGAGGTATGGCTTTGCATAGTTTTTTCCTCCTAATACATGTGCATTTGCTTTGTTGTCAGACCTTTCTGTACTTTTATACAGTCACCTGTTACTGCCTTTGAAACAGCAGTTGTCAACCAGGGTTCCTCCAGGTGTTGCTAAGGGTTCCCTGAGCAATTTTTGGCTATCTGTGACTATTCTCACTGGCCAAGAATGTAAGGGGCATTCTTCCAAATAACCACCAGACTAATGTACTATAAGCTGTGTAAATAGTACATAGTTCTCCCCAGCCCGTTTTTGGAGGGTGGCCCGTCCACCTGCTGTGATTATTCCGTCCGGCACATTTTCAGCAGCTCTGAACAGACACCGGAGAGGCTGCTCTGCTCACTCCGTTCTCCGCTGATAAGAGCTGATTGCTGATTATAGACGGGCGGAGTAAGGAGAGCACAGCTATGAAGAGATCGGGACACAGGCTGTCCCTCCCCCTCACAGCATTATAAATGCTGGCATGACACATTTCTTAGCCTTACAGCTTTCTGTGTATAAACCTTCATATCCCGTGAACTGTATGTCATAATGATTATAAATTTTCAGGGTCCACAGGGAACACCTATAGTTACCACTATTTACAATTTTTCTTATAGAACAGCAACCCAAATCTTCATTTTCCAGTTTTAAAACTTGTGATCCCCATAATTGGAAATTCTTAAAATTAAAAAAAGAAATGTTGGTTTTTAGTAGCTATGAAAGTCCCCTAAGATTTAAAGGTCTAGTGTTGTTAGGCTGCAGAACATGACAAGCAGACTTTACACACACAGCTATCACACTGCGGGTGGATAAATTTCACAGGAAGTTTCTGTTTATGGCAGTGATGAGCGGAGGGCACTGGCTGTCCTGCCCCCATCTGTGATCACATGCATGATGCTCTTTGTGTTACCTAGGTATAGTGCTAGGAGGTGACATCTGAAGGTAGGCTGAATTCACATTGGCAGTAAGGTTGCATTTGCTGCGTTTACCCCTCACTTTCCTCTCGCCAGGAACCACTGCTGCTTGAAAAACTGCTAGGCCTGAAAAGCCCAGCCATTACCGCCTATTATCAATCCCAGATGCCCAGCTGTTATCACTGGTTACCAATCCCAGGTGCCCAGCCGTTATCACCAGTTACCAATCC